>NC_061098.1:60353769-60431269 GCF_015104395.2 Macrobrachium nipponense | reverse complement strand
TCAAAAACTGTAACGATAACTTTGATTATAATTATAGAAGAAAAAGATTTGGAGACTGCCTGTTATGTGACCCATCATTGGGAACCAGTATGCCAGTTGTAATGAACGTCATTTCATCATCTGTTATTTGTCTTTATATCTAGTGATTTTTACAGATTTTTAAAAAATCAGAATTCATTTGAAGAGTTGTTACGAACTCCCTTTAGGAGGAAGTCGTAACTGGTTCTTTTATTTTAATCTTAAATCCAGTGACAAAAACAAATCAGTAGGAGCGAGGAAAAACCAGAAAGACACATAGGCAAAAATTTCACAATATTTATTACACAATAAATGTACAAACACTGATGGCTCACAAAAAGTAATAAATAGACAAAGCACAAAATGCCATCAAATAACTCAAAGAGTCACCTATAACTAATGCTAAACCCTACTCATAGAGAAGAAACCAAATGTTAATCTTAATAAGGGACCCAAATAAATTTACCCACCACGCTAACCTATTACTAAATAGAAAGGAAAGAAGTGGAAGGACATACAAAAAGAAACAATAATCCTACCTAAGACATAACAATCTAAACCTTAATATACTATCAAACACTTTAGAAGACCATATAATTACACACTCTTTTAAAGTGTAGCTGGAAATACACACAGATTGGTCCTATGACACAGACCAGTACTAATACAGACGAGTCCATATATCGCTCAAAAAATGCAGTCACAGAACGTCACTCCCATCAGAAGAACTGCACTTCAAAAACCGTTGGTGGATATACACACTTAGTCTACGGCTCGCCAAAGATACAGGGGATGTTCCTCTTACCTGAGAGAAGACACCCTACTTGCTCCAACAAGGCCACTCTGGTGCTGATACACTGGATACATCCATGAAAGACGAAAAAGGCTCTCGAGCCCAGAACCACACACAACTGCCAACGCCAAGATTTAAGCCAGTAGGCCACTTAAATCACAGTTGCATGTCGTACTCCCACATGTAGCTTCACATGCATAACTGCCTTTCACATTAAGAAGCAGCTCAATGACAGCAGATGTTGTTCTCAAGAGAACAAGCGAGAAATCTTCACAATACGACGTTATATATGTATAATCCACAACAGCAGACAGATCAGCAGCTCCAGAGTCCTCAACGGCCTTGAACTAGACTCTAGAATACTTTGGGAGAGTCACAAGTCACCTCTCCTTACCACACTCCCAGTCACCAGAAAAATAAACAGAGTTACAAATTTGGCAAGGAAGCAAAAACACTGAGGAAGGCCGCACTTCAAACTGCACTCAATAGATGGCGCCACAAAACTTAAGCTTTTTTTCAACCAAAGCAAATTAACAGTACATTTAACCAAAATTTATACTAACGTAAAACAAATAGCAAAATACCTAACTTAACTTAGTTTTACAAAATTGCAAACAATAGAAAAATAAAAGCCATCAGTGCAAAAAGGCAAACCAACGAGATTTTACTTTAAAATTACGTTACGGCCTGACAAGAGTCATTGAATAAAAAAGGGCATATAACCTGAGTTGATTTTTTGTCAAAACAATTAGTTACAATCGATCGTCTTCAGTCACAATCTCCTCTTCGTACTGAAGCATAAAATTCTACGGCAAACATTGAAAGCAATTTTTGTCAAAATTTTGGGAAACGAATAAGGTTACTGTAGAGTGTTCTTTATCCTCCCTGCTATCCCTAAGCTAGTGGTCAGTTGTCTTGAAGTTTCTGCTAAACTCTTCTCCAGTAAATCCTCCCACAGTTTATCACGCCTTCTACTTCTTCGCCTCCCTTGCCCAGACCATCACAATCTGGGCTCTTATCTTATCAGTATTCTTTACAACCCAACACTTCTAATTCCTTTGGATTACAGCTGGAGGCTTTATGGATTAAGACTACTATAGAGTGTTTGTAAACAATTCTTTTATTCTTTGTACAGCCAACCATTAATTTTGATATCTTAATTCTAAGAGAAATATGAGTGGATGTAATAATGCGAAGTTGGTCATCTCATTATAATATTAGTATTCTTATTGAAATATGGAGGGCATCATTGAGTTCTAAAATATAATATTTCAGAATAAAATTTAGCATAAAAATATCTAAAATAGATTGATAAGAAGAATATGCCTGCCATAGAGTCAACAGAGTCAACTTTGTGATATCCAGCGTTTATAAAGCACTAGCCTCATCTAAATAATCAATCAGACTCTCTCTCTCTCTCTCCCAGTATGAGAGAATTTTGATTTTACATTAACGTAAAGATTTTATACTTTGTGGTTGGTCACTCATAAGTTTTAGATTTATTTAATTATTAGTGTTTATTTGAGCAGACGTTGGACAAGTGTGTAACGGCGCATTTTTGGAATACTATGGTGAATTTTTGGAATGATATAGTGAATTTTGGAGCTGTAGTAGACGCATAATTGGTATACCAAGATAATGTGTTATTACAAGTTTTAAGTTGCAACTTAAAAACATTATTTAGGGGGTTTGGTGAAACTAATTCATTCTTTACACATTGCAAATGCTAATGTTCTGTGTTTAATTCTTTTGAAGTGTGTGAATTTTATATTCTGTGGCACCATTTCGTGTTTTTCAAATTTTGGTGGTGAATTTAATATTCTGATGCATTGTTTTTTTGTTTTTGCATTCACAATTTGTTTTATTACCTTTTTTGTCTTCATTAATTAATCATTGCATATTTAATTGAGTTTAACACTTGTGAATTACTTAGCCTTTACTTAGAATTCTTTTCAAGTTTTATTGTTGTTTAACACTTGAGTAAATTTTCAAATTTTAATTCTTACTTAACACTTTGAATTTTACTTGAATAGTATAATTTCTGGATTTTTATGATAAATTAATTTTGATTTCATTTTACTTAATAACTAATTCAAGAAAGAATAAAACTTTGTGTTGTTTTCCAGTAATAATAAATTTCCCTGTGATTGTGAATTTCGCTTATAAAGTTTAAGTTTAATAATAAATTTTTGTGCTAAAAATTTGTATGAGTGTTTTCTTTTTTTTTCACCAGTATATTTAATTTTGTTTAGGTAGAAATATAGATAGGTAATTGAGCTGTTTTCCTTCAGCTAAGTTGAAGTAAGTTAGAACTAGGGAAATACTTTGACTTTTAAAAGTTGTTGATGTAGCGATGCCCTTTAATTGATACAATTACATTTAACATTACCTCACACCTGTGTTAATAAACTTAGTCAAAAGTTTTGTATAATTAATAAGTTTTAAATTTAGGGATCACTGTTGCCTTTCAGTTGTATTTTATCTGTGATAAAAGTTCAGGTGTCTGGCCGTTGTGAGGTATCTATTTTCTGATTGGTAAGTGTAGTATTCAGATACTTGGCACTTCGTCACAATATATATATATATATATATATATATATATATATATATATATATATATATATATATCTATATTATATATTATATATTATCTACTATATATCTAATATTATCTAATATATCTTATAATGCTATAATATCTATATATCTATAATTATCTATATCTATCTATTTATTATCTATATCTATAATCTATTCTATATCTATATCTTTATCTACTATCTATCTATCTATCCTAATCTTATCTATCTATCTTCTTATCTATCTATCTATCTATCCTATCTATATATATATATATATATATATATATATATATATATATATATATATATATATATATATAATAGAAGAATCATAGGGGTAGCAGACCCGACCAACATCAGGTTGAAGAAGTAAAGGCATGTCTTTCACAGGTATCGTTTATTACACAGACGTTTCACATCACATGATTCATCCTCAAGGCTAGAAATTATATATTAAGAATACTTAAATCATCACTCACTCATAAAAAATCTAAAAAAGCACAACAGATATTTGACATTTACAAATACAAATTAATTAAAACGAGAACTTGTAAGGATCACCTACCAAGGTAAGAGTTAAAAAGTGACTAAAAAGGCAGAGAAAATTAACATAAGAAGATGACAAAACAGAACGTGGAGAGTAAACAAACAGGCAGTTATGCTAAAAACAGTTGCGTGGAACAGGCAGTTATACTAAAAACAGTTGTGTGGACGACGATTGGGTATTTAGTGTTGGTACATTGGTCTTAATAAGAAGGGACTCCAGCACCATCAACTCGTCATCTCTACTTGCTGATCCAATAATCTTAAAATCATTGATGTCCAAGCGGGCACCACAAATCTGAGAGTGATTCCGAATATTAGATAATTCGGGATTGGACAATCTGCATCCTGTCCTAAAGCTGACACCTTGATGGGAGCAGAAACGGACCTTGAGAAGCCTCCTCGTACATCCAACTTAGGTTCCCAGACTACATCTGGGACAGGTATATTTATAAACAATGTTGGATATCAAGGAAGGGCTCAGTCTGTCCTTCACTCTGAAAAAGAAGGTATACTTAGAGGATTTCGTGGGATCAACTTCAAATTAACTCAGGGAGAAAGGCAATACTACAAAATAAATATTGAAGAGATCACCCAAGTGTTGCTCCACAGACCAAAATACCAGATACCCCTGAGTACATCTATCCTATCACGGTCGCCAATTGTTACGACCCTTGTTGGGCCGTGGTGCAGGTTTGTCTGCACTAAAGGATGTACACTCAGTGTTGTTACAGAGTATCCAGCAAAAGATGGTCAATGGAGACGAAAACACTCAGGAAAACTCAACAATATTTATTAACAAACAAAAATAATCAAAGTCAACATTGTGACTGCCAAGGACAAACTCTAGTCCTTAAATAATCCCTTGGGATTCCTAACTACTAAAAACTAAGCCCTAAACAGAGATGATAGAGAGAAACACATGAATGCAAATACATCAAAATATACAATATAACTGGCCAGATCAAAATGAATAAAATAACCAATACCTATAACTAAATCGGTTGGGAAGGAAGGCGAAGGGTAACAGGGAGAAAACACTCAATCTCCTACCTATGTTTATAATCTAAACTTATTATATAAACAACAATATAAAAGCCACGAGGCTGTTAACATCATCAAAACAAACAAAAGGGGCAACAAATTCCAACTGTCTCAACAGTTCATTATAAGATATAACTATATATATGAATAATAATAAAAAAAATCTCCTCACACTCAGAAGGGGAGTCCGTGATCCCAGACTAATAATAATTGTCTTGCCTTACAGTAGGCCGTGATCCCAATAATTCCAGAACTCTGCTAACAAGGGAGCACAGAAGCACCAGGAAGGAGGAGTCGAGAGGTCCTGCACGACCATACAAAAAGGGACGCTTACCTGGGATCTGTCTCCCTACTTGACTTCTGACGGGCATCAAGGCCCCCACAGCTGCAATAAGTTCCAAGGCGTCCTGGAAAAGCGAATGCTCCTAACACCTCAGGAAAAATCTTCCACTGAGGTGGCAGCAAGATAAGGCCACAGGTGGCACAAATCACCTGCAATACAAGCAGGACGCAACACCGCAGGTGGCCAGAAGCGTACCTGCGAAGGACAGCACTCAAAATACGTCGAGTACAGCGTACACAACACCGCAGGTGGCCAGATGTGTACCTGCGAAGGACGGCTCAAAATACTCCCAAAAGCGTTGATAAAATATTGTAAGCCTCTGTGGAAAGCCCGAACTGTCTGCCCAAACACTCGCTCTGTCACTCCTCACCTCCCTCACCGAGGACTCCATTCACGTAACCAAACGTAAACAAAAAGATATGAGTGTTAAAAGGGTAATTCATAACTTTAACGAGCGGGGAGGAGGCGCAAAATCACCACGCTACAACTTAACTTTCGTAATATATACAATACAAATTTCCTTAAAAATAAATAATTAAATGCTAAATGCCTTAATATTAAATTTTAACAAAATCTCAAGGTTGACTAAAAACTGAAAAATTACGTTAACATCTGGTATTGCCCAAACCTAGATTCGAGATTGTCAGTTTGAAATTTCCCTGTCAACATACTCCATATGTAACTCAGTCAGGCAGTACTTTGTTACCTCTAACATCGCGCTGGTTGTATGTTTCAATGCTGTGAACGTCTCTTTTGTTAATGCCCACCAAATTCTTGAGTTTCATCCCAAATTTCCAGCCAAGCATAAAAATCTCTCAGATACTGAAACTTTGCTTCGTCGCTATTATTAGCCATGGGAGTGACATTTTCGTGATTCAGTCTTTTTCTATTAAATGGACTTTTTACATTCATTATTGTCCACCAAGTATAAAAAATCCTTATATATTCAGAGACGTGTGCAAAATAAGGTAAGCAGTAATTTCTAACCACATATTCATAATATATCTGTAATACTAAATTCACATTTTGTTTTTCTAAGCTTGAGGGAGACATTACTTTTAACGAGAGCTTATATGAATGTTTCAAAAGTGAGCCATCTTCTACTTTTTGAAGTTTCTTCAAAGCGCTAAAAGGTGCATAATTAAGTTCTGTTTGTACGGTATTATTTTCAACGGAGAAGGGAGGAAACTTCACTGTTTGGTTCGTATCTTTTTGGGCTACCCATTTATTTCTGATACATTTCAACAAATGCACGGAATCATAAATAAAGAAGAGAGGCCTACCACTCTGACTAGGATGATAATACAGAATCGATAATTTTGGTGGGTGGGCAAAAAATGACATAGCTTTTCCATTAATGGCATTCTTATCAGTCACAACACAGAATACTGTAAAGCCTATTTCTTCCAATCCAATGATTATTTTCTTCAATATATTATGCAAAGTTTGGGCTTTCATACACTTAGTAGGAATAATATGCACAACGTCCTTTAACATAAAAACAAATGCGCTTGTTGCAGCCTCGCTGCTATCAAAGGCTGAGCCAACAATATTTCCCCCTTTATAATCAAAATATGTTTTAAGATGAATTTCATCAACTATCAGGATCACTACTTTGTCATTGGGCAAAATGATTTATATTTATTTTTTATGTACATCAAGAGATTTGTATCATCTTGTTCCCTGGCTGAACTAAATTTCTTTGAAACAAACCCCCTTTTTATAGTGGAGTAGCTAGGTAATAAAAGAAATTTCTTATCTCTCAAGAGCCTGTATCCCTGGGGAGAACAATAATAGAAGACAGAGGAAAATATCACTAACTCAGATGAATAATCCATCTTATTAAGAGTCATTAAATGCAGTTGTTGACAAACAAATCTCAGTACGGTAGAATGTTTGAATGATGGTTCATCTAAAAGAATGGATAAAAATGAAATCACCAACTGAATAACACTAATGCTGTTGCAAGTTTTTTTAACTTCTTTTATAGCTATCCACTCTACTTAAGGTATCCAACATCTTTTCAAGTGTATTAGTATCATGAACTTCTACGGGAATCTTGAAGTCCCCTAATCGATTTACTTCAGTGCCTTGAACGAAAGCTTGCACTGCGCAGTTATTCTTTATCATTAGGGATAGAATTATTTTTGGATACAGGAATTGCACAACATGACAAATTGAAAGTCCATCATTATTTTTTATCAATGTCCAATACTGAGTATCTGAAAACTGTAGCTTCTCAACAAGTTCATCAACAGAATTGAATAGCCTAGAATTTGTATACAACACACTCTGCTAATGCAGCCTGCATCACTGATTGCTCCTTCCTTGCTCTCATTGAATCTGGAGATTCTCTTTGATGGGATGGCCCGGACAGATACGAGGGACAGTTAGGTAACTGAGATGGAATGGCAAGTTCACGAAGTTGTGGCATTTTCAGTTTTGTAGTTGAAGTTGTGCCAGTAATTTTGTCATAACAGGATTTTTCCCATATAATATCCTCTGGCACGAAATGTAAACTACAAACCTGAAAACAGATTTGTAGTATATTAAAACTATTGCCGATTAACGAATATTGAAGTATCCGAATATCACAAATAAATATATCACCCCATCAAAACTACATAAGTGTCAACTCTTACCTTTTAGTAGCGGCCTCTCTCTCTCTACAAGCAGCATCAAACTAGGCTAATGAGTGCACATAAATACAAAAATATGCTATTTATTTCCCAAACTAGATGAACATAAAGTGGAACAAAGCGATTAAAAAAGGTCATATGCAAGAACTGAGTCTGACCCACAAAAGAACTATAAATTGTCATTCTACTCTAATGAATTAGTCTAAGTGATCAGCCCAAACTCCAAAATTGTCAACCTCTACATTTCGATAGTCAAACTTAGAGAATCCCGTCTCTAGAATAATGACAAGGGACCCATCTGAAACAAAGAGACATATCCATTATATTCCCCACCACACAATGTTAAATATATGTATACACTTCAGACTTCTCTCTTTTCAAAGGCAACTGTTTCTAAGTCATTTAAATATGTGCCATACCTTTTTGATGGGTATATACCAGCACTTGATGTCTTCCGAACCATCTCCCTCCTTATCTGAAAAGAATGTGTGCATTCTCTTAAGGGGGCCGGCCGGCTAATGCCGTTTTTTAACGACAGGACTTTGACATTCATACCACTTAATAAGGTGACTTGGGACATCTCCAAACCGCATATGATTTTCGCCTCTGACCTTCGGTTTTGTGACGCCAGGGCAATTTATCCCGAAAATAACAATTTTTCAAATTCTATCTCCTCCCTTGATATTTAATATTAAGACCTGGGATTACTACCATATATAGACCTGATGTCGACCTCCAATCAAACGGAGAGTTTTTTTCTAAAAGTCATTTTTTTTGCTAGATATGAATTTTTCAATATGGTAAAAAAATAAACCCTATAAATCACGAGAAAAAAATTATAAAAAAAAGACGAAACAAAAATTGGAAAAAAGGGCTCTATTTGATTGTTCTGAGTTATATACCAAATTCCAATGTTATAGCTTTAAAACTAAGTGAGGAGATAGATTTTGAAGGTCAATAAGTATAGTTTTAAGATACAGGCGTTCAAAGTTTTCCTTCGTATTTCTATAAAGACAATGTTAATAAATAATGATTATTATGAATGTATATTTCTTTTTTGTGTATTAATAAACCAAAACTATTTTATTTATCATAATTTAATCATAAATGTTGATCCCTTTGCTCATATATCGTAGCCTGGGGCACTGCTTGAGGCAAGATGGGGCACTCCTTCCTACGTAACCCCCTCTCTCCCCTTCACTAACTCAGCTTATTACAGCGAATTTTCTTCTGTATGTTAGCGAGATGTTTTCCTTGTATTTTCCTCTTTGGCATGATGACATTCTTGTCGAAACAAAGATAAACAAACGTAAATGCAAGAGAATGTCAAAGGTGAAACTCGAAGGTGTACTCTCTTTTTACAAAGACAATTTAATAAATCATGATTATTATGAATTTCATATTCCATTTTGGGTATTAAAAAACCAAAACTATGTTATTTATCATAAATGAAGATCTCTTTGCTCAAAGATCGTAGCCTTGGGCACAGTGTGACGTGTGCTGTCAAGCAAGAAGGGGGTGTTACTAGACAACCCTCCCCTCTCTCCTTCACTAACTACGCGTATATTATGATATTCTGTAATAATACTTGAGCGATTTTTCTTCGTCTGTATGTTAGCGAGATGTTTTCCTTGTCTTTTCCTCATTGCCAAAACATACATAAACATACGTAAAAGCAAGCGAATGTCACGAGGTGAAACTCGAACGTGTAATCTACTTGACGTCTATGGTTCAACTGATTCATGATTGAACCAGATACTCGCTTCAGAGGCTTCTGCGAGCCACGGAATCTCTACAGATGCCATTTCTCAAAATTTCTTTGCCAATAATTATTAAAATTTATGATAACAGAAGAAATATTGCATTTTCTTGTATGGATGAAAGTTTTAGGCTTATTGAGTTATGTTTACTAATTACCCTGTAACTACGAAAGTAAGAGGAATTTTGACGAAATATTTTGTATACGTATTCTCAATTGCTATATGAAGCTCCATGAATTTTTTCATGACTTTGCATTTTTCGCCCTATACCACCATATATAGGGGTTCCGGCCGGCCCCCTTAAGTGTCTCGAGTGGTTGGACCCATCATGCATGCACAAACGGATGTAGGTATCCGCCACACCCTAAGAAATACATCATGGTGATTAATGCAAATGTAGCTGTATGTTCATGATCCTCCTAAGCTAAGCATATTGATTTTATTAGCAAAACACTACACCAATATTCTACAAAAAATATAATTTCAATAGTAATGAGATAAATGTCCAGTGTATTTTTATACTCACTTTGCTATATTTCTTGTTTAATGGCTCGTATTCATTTTGCTGCGAGTTCTTTGTTCTTGGGGAAAGAAAATATGTTGACTTTGGGCCCTGTCTCATAATTCCCCTTGCAATTCGGGACAACTCAATGATAAGGCATCATCGCAGAAACACTCGCAAACTTATGTTTACTATCAATATCCCTTTAATTCTATAAATAATGCAAAAAAGATGGTAATTCACTCAAAAAAAATCAGTGGTGTGACCCCTTCTGAATTTATATGAGTACTAAAGCAGGTAGTCTGACTGACCGTAGGTCTAAGTCAGTCAGACTACCTTTGCTTGGGAAAACCCTGATGAGGTTTAATCCGCTAGGCTTTCTCTCTCGGTGGCCATGGTCTGATGTACAGAGAATGAAAAGAATTGTTTACAAACACTCTATAGTATTCTTAATTCATAAAGCCTCCAGCTGAAATCCGAAGGAATTAGAAGTGTTGGGGTTGTATAGAATACTGATACGATAAGAGCCAAGATTGTGATCGTATGGGCTAGGGAGACGAAGAAGTAGAAGGCATGATAAACTGTGGGAGGATTTACTGGAGATGAGTTTAGCAGAAACATGAAGACAACTGACCTCTAGCTTAGGGATAGCAGGGAGGATAAAGAACACTCTACGGTAACCTTATTCGTTTCCCAAAATTTTGATGAAAATGCGCTTTCAGTGTTTGCCGTAGCATTTTATACTTCAGTACGAAGAGGAGATTGTGACTGAAGACAATCGATTGTAACAAATTGACTTGACAAAAATCAACTCAGGTTCTGCTAGGCCAGCATTTCCTTGTTTATTTAAGGCTCTTTTCAAATCAATTCTCCTTTTTTAAAAATCTGTAAAAATTACTAGATATAAAGACAAATAACAGAAGTGATGAAAGGACGTTCATTAAAACTGGCATATCAACTGCTTCACCATTAGATGGGCCACATAACAGGAAGTCTCCAAATCTTTTTCTTTTATAATTATAATCAAGGTTATCGTTACAGTCTTTGAGGATAATGAGTCACAACATTCATGTGATTATATGAAACATCTTATAATGTACAATGTATGTTTAATCTGCTTTGTAGCATTCAAGAAAATGCTTCAGTTGATAATTCACATCTGATAATGCATTTAACTGCCTTAAGACTGGTTTACACCTTTGCACTTTCGTGGTGTGGGCTGTTACAGCGGGGGACCACAAGAAACCGTTACAAACCGCACTATAAACGCACCAAAAGCGCACCACCTCTCTGGTGGGGTCAGGTGAAGACCGTTAAAGCCGTGTGAAACCGCCCAGGTTTTAAATAATTTCAAATTTTTTGCGCGGCATCTGGTGGGTTGATGAAGTCGCACTGTGTGGCGCAGCCTCGCAACAAAAGAGGTTCCGTCCCACACTGCACCACACCGCACATGTTGCGATGTGGTGCAATATCATACCAGCCGCAAGGAAGTGTTACAGCGTGATGTAACGGCGCCATCATACATGATTAATACACGCCGCGCACATGTTGCAGGGCGTGCGGCATGCGTGTGGCGTGTTACAGTGTCTCCCTAGGTCGATTGGATGGAAGGTTGGTGCGCATTCTGGGGAGGATAAAAGGGGCATGACTGACCACTGGGCCATCATTCTCGCTGTGACTGCCTGACTGACCAGCCACTCTGTGACCCAGTCTCTCTCGCCCAGAGACGCTCACCCAGCAACTCTCGCCCTGCGATGCTCGCCCAGCAACTCTCACCCAGCGACGCTCACCCAGCGACGTTCACTCAGGGACTCTGACCCACGCGTTCTGACCCAGGGACGTTCACCCAGCAACGTCTACCCAGCGACATTCACCCAGCAACGTTCACCCATGTGTGCTCACCCAGGGACGTTCACCCAGCGACATTCACCCATGTGTGCTCACCCAGGGACATTTACCCAGCGACGTCTACCCAGCCATGTTTTCCTAGCCACATGATATGATGCCCCTACAGAAGACCACACCCAGGCCTACCAAGCGGTCCCAGGACAGCCAGGACACCTAGGACATGCAGCCTTCTCAACGGCCAGAGACCTCTGAACACAAGGAAGAGCGGAACGTTGAGCCGACCATATTCATTGTAGAATCCCAGGACATCGCAGGCCTGAGTGGTATCGTCGTGCAGATTGATTGATTGATTGTGTATTAAATCTGGCGTCACATCTGGGTAATTGACACTGAAATAAATTGAATAGAAAAAATTAAAATTTTTAATAAATTTCATATAAAAATATCTATATGTATATAAAAATTTTCTTCATATATAAAAGTTCTTACATAGACAATATATGTATAATTTAAATTTGGTTGAGAAGGCCTGCCTACCCTATAAATTTATATAACTGCTCTATATTACAATCCTTTCCAAGAATTTTAGCTAGGATAAAATTACCTACTCTGTCCCGACCCCAAGACAGGAACCTATGTCTCAAATTCCCGAATATGGGACATTCAATCAACAAATGTTTCACAGTCAAGGGCACAGTACAGTTCTCGCAAAACGGATTATTTTCACGAGACATCAAGAACCCATGTGTGAGTCTTATGTCCAATCCTCAATCTGCACAACATCGTTTCTTGTCTCCTTGGCATATACGGATATGACTAAGGAGACACTGATGACGTGATACTGCGCATTTTCTGATTAGTTAAAATATCCTCCCATTGAGACCTCCAACATTCTTTAATTCTCTGACCCACCAGAGGATATAAATTCCGATATGGTAGTAGGCATCTTGTGGGTTCTGGGGAGTTGACTGCCGACTTTGCCAATCGGTTAGCTTTCTCATTCCCATCCACCCCAACATGGGAAGGCACCCAACAGAACTTTATTTCTTTCCCTCTTCTTTTCAGTAAAAGCAGCCATTCAAATATGTCTAAAATCAGAGGGTTTAAAAGGTCAAAAGATTCCAGCGACTGAAGAACACTTCTTGAGTCACAATATATAATAAAATTATTTTCATTCCGAATAAAAATTTCCTTTAAAGCCTTTAAAACTGTATATAATTCTGCGGTAAAAATCGATGCAACAGGTGATAATCTACCACTTCTCTCTAAATCAGGGAAGGCTACTCCAAAGCCGATGCCAGCATCTGACTTTGAGCCGTCTGTGAAAACTGCAGTGGAGTTATCATGTTGCATGGAGTGTTCTAAAAATATTGACCGCATGGCCTCACTGGACAATTCTCTCTTGGTAAAATTGAAATATCTGCAGAATTTTACCTCTGGGAAGTTCACGGTCGATGACATTTACTCTAAAAGCAAATGGATGAGGTTGCTTGGTGTGACTTTCATAAAACTCCAGAGGCAACATGATACTTGATTTTGTTATAGATAATCAATTCCATATATTAGATAAAGACAAACCAACTCATTTTGACCAACGAACAAAAAGTTACTCTCACATAGATTTTTCCTTGTGCTCACAAGATCTAGCAGACAAATACTTTAGGAACACTTATGATGATTTGTGTGGTAGCGATAATTTTCCTGTTTTAATCAGTATTCTAAATTTCTCTGGAGAGATATCAATTAATAAATTTAATGTCAATAAAGCCAATTGGGAAGATTTTAGTGAATGCACGAAGAATGTTCCATTATGGGATAATAATTTGGACATAGAAACTATTCTGGTTATGTTTTTAGATCTGGTAATTGATGCTGCAGAGTCATCTATACCATTTGTGGCACAAGTAAAGATTAAATGTCCAGTTCCTCGGTGGAATGAGGAGTGTAAAAAAGCAAAGAAGGCCCGTAGTAAAGCCCAAAGAAAATTTAAGAAGTCGAGAAACGATTCAGATTACATAGAATTTAAAAGGTCATGTGCTGTAGCAAAACGAATATTTAATGAAGCACAAAGAAAATCTTAGTGTAACTACCTAAAATCGGTGTGCAAAGATACACCCCTAAGTAAGATCTGGAAAAAAGTCCATAAAATACTAGGAAAACACATTTGATCCCATGTCCCAGTTTTGAAAATCAATAGCAAACTGATATATGATCCTAAAGAGGTAGCAACTTGCCTAGCAGAACATTTAAGTAATATTTCCATAAAAGAAAAAGAAGAAACAATTCCAATTAATTTTCAGACTAATCAATATCATTCATACAATGATTGCTTTACCATGGATGAACTTTTATCGGCATTGTCAACATGCTCCAATACAGCCCCGTGTAAGATATGATCACATTTGAAATGTTGAAACACCTTCACCCAAACAGTATACAATATTTATTAAAGCTATATAACAAAATATGGATTGAAATATATTTCCCACAAGATTGGCAGAAAGCACTGGACCTTCCATTCTTGAAGCCAGGCAAAGATCCTTATGACACAGATAGCTACAGACCAATAGCATTAACAAGCTGCTTATGTAAATTGTTTGAGAAAATGATTAACAACAGATTAATCTGGTCTCTTGAAAAAACAGGATACTTTTCCATTTCACAATATGTATATAGGAAACTAAGATCTACCCTAGATCCTTTAACTTTACTTGACACCGATATTGGGAAAGCATTTGCTTCAAACAGCTATGCCACAGCCATCTTTTTTGATATGGAGAAGGCCTATGACAATTTTTAAAGGAAAGAACTTTTAGAGTTAATGGTGTTTTATCTAAGGAGTACCCACAATATGAAGGAGTTCCACAAGGTAGTGTTTTGAGCACCACCCTTTTTATCATGGCTATTAATGATATTACAAAACAACTACCAACTGGTGTACAAAGTTCATTATATGTAGATGATTTTTCCATTTGGATCATCCACTCTGATATTTATACAGGACAAATCATACTACAAAAATCTCTTGATTTTATCGTATCGTGGACTACTGCACATGGATTCACTATATCGGCAAGAAAAACTGCAGCCATTACTTTTACAAAGAAAAGGTATGGATATCTTTAGATAAAAATTATAATATAAAATTACAATACAAACTATTAAAAAGAACTGGTATTTGAGTACGAAATAAAAAACCTTAAGAACATTAAAAAACAAAGGTTATATGTGCTATTCCACAAATACACAATAAATTTATCTAAAAAACACAATATTATTACGTTTACTAAAAAGACTAACTTTATAGAAAAAATCATCTAAAATTGAAGACAAAAATTGAAAACCATTATAAAAAAAGATTTAAAAAGAAAGGTTATGTGCGATTCCACGAATATAACCACATATATCTGTATTGCTGAAATTTTCCACCAATCTTTTTATCCGTTGAGCAGTATCATGATAGCACTTTCTTGTAGTATCAGGCTCCCTCCCAGAGAGATATTGTTCTAGTCGAGCTTCATTAAAATTTTGCTCCTTCTTCAGACAATCAACAAATTTCCATATATTTGGATGATGAGCTGCAACTTGAACCTGGAAAGCTCTGTGCCATCCCTCCACGGCATTAGAAGTTTTTGGTAAATTGTGCAAAGCCTCATCATATATATTCCATACTTCATGTGCAAAGATAGGAGGCCTTCGCGTGTATCTCCGGATAGGGCGCCCAATCCAAGTGTCCTCAAAGTAATCTATTACCTCCTGCGCGTCATCAGGGAAAATATTATTTTCGCATAATATTTCGAATGACTCGGTAACTTTTTCAACTGGTACAAATGCAATGGCAGGTAGCATCCGAAGTCTCAAAGCAAAGTCTGAATTAGTTTCGTATCTCTGGAGACCATTTCTCTGCACTGAACGAAATACACTTTGACAAAAGTGAAAAAAGCACCCATTGACTTTTATATTAGGGAATTCTTTAAGGAATGCATTCTGCATAGCCTTTTCGAAATCTACTCTTACAGTTGAAGGTGTACAAGATGGTAAAAAAAAATTTATTTTCTGTAAAAGCTGGCCATAAGTTTCCTCAGATTTGTTGGGTAGTAAAGCAAATACTAGTGGTAATGATGCTTTTTCTGTTAAACAATGCAAAGTATACAATTGGTGAAACAACAATGGAACAGTCTTAAATGTTCCATCGGCAAACCATTGATTACTTCCTGAAAGCAAATGAAGGTCGAGTTTCGTAGCAAAAATCAGCATTCGTTTATCACCTCTCCCTGAATCATATGCTAAGAATGTCTCACCTTTGAGAGTTTTTGTATATCAGTCAGGAAAAATTAATTCGTTGCAATTCCTTGGTAAGTCTGGAACTGCATTGTTTTGTACCCTTATAGAGCGCACTGGCCTTTTAAGACTTTGCGTCAACGGGAGTCTAGACACAGCAGCCACACTACAATCTTCGAAGGCACTAGATATTATTGATTGTGGTGCTTCATTCGTACTTTTTGCCATATGCCGTATTTTCAAAACAGTTTCTGTTGCTTCAACCTCCGCAGCATCTATTGTGTGATTATAACCATTTGTAGAACTGATAACTTCTTCCTGTAATGTAGTTACACGAGCACTGCACTTAATTTTGTGGTATTTATCACACTTCCAATATGTCTTGTCACCATTCGTTCTATTCTTATAGAATAAATAACCATCATGAACTATTTTCTTTCGTCTTTTCTCTGTTTCTATGTATTGCAGAGCCATCATATGGGTTTTGGAACACTTAAATCTTATCTGGTTTCTCTTGGAATTACAGTATATAACAAAACCCTGAAAAAAACTGAAGAATGAGGAACTCTGGCATGAACTGGCAGCGAGTTTCATCGAATACAGCTTCCAGCAAATCCGCAAGTTCTTCGAGGCTCGCCGAACTGACTTCAGCAAGATAGAGAAGCGAGAATACAAGAGCGGGTCGGCTGCACGCAACAGGACGCCACGGGAGGAGGAGGTGATGACCACGTGGGCATTCCTGGGAGGACACATCGCCCACGAACCCATAGTAGCCAGCAATCGGTTCTCTCCTCTATCGTCGCACAGAACCGACGCAGTCGATTCCTCTGCCAACATGTCGGGCCTATCAGCTGCTTCGATCCAGCGGAGGAGGCGGCTGAAGCAGAAGAGAGCGACAAACTTGCCAGAGGACCGACGGCTATCCACCGACATGTCAGTTGGCTCTACAGAAGGTCTCCAGACTCAACTGACCCAGATTATGATGAGCATTAACTTTAACACATTGATGCCAAAAGCGCAGGACAACACGCACCATGACATCGCTGTGTTCGTGCAGTACTTGACGCAGTGCTTGGAGTACGTGCCTCGAAGATACCAGAAGCCGTTTTTCGAGCAAGTCATCAGGCTTTGTCATAGTTTGGAGGGGCCCGAGGAAGAGGATGCGACGATGAAAGAGGCCATGGCTCGTGGCGGTTGTTCCCACTGGATACCCCTGCGAATTGACAAGGAGACGCAGACGAAACCTGGAACTTTGACACCTTCTGCAGTGCAAACGGTTTGGGCATCACCACACCAGTGGTTTGCGTCTCAACCCAAACCTGTGTTTTTTTTATGATCTGCACCTTCAACAGCAGCCCCAGCCACAGCAGCAGGTAGTTCATCATGGGTACACAACTCTGGCACCAAGGCTAGGCACACCGTCATTCTTCCCCAGTGGATGTTCGACACCACTGGACTTCTCTCCTAGACCTTCCACTTCTTCGATGTCGCCGTTGGTCAACAGGCTCTTGGCAGACTTGTGGCCCCCCACCCCTTGCGCCAGTATTTCGACACCAAAACCTTCTGCCACAGAGGATCCACCCACCTACGACTTGACCATCTCCCCAGGTGATAAGGACATTGACCCAGAATCAATTGAGTGAATTTGTAAATATTGTAAATAAACATGTTAATTTTTTAGAATAAATTGTATCTTAGTTATTTCTGTAATCAATTATTTTTGTAATTTTTATAATTAATAATTTTTCTTTTTGTAATAAATATGTTGAAATAATGACTTGCATTTACATTTTCCTTATTGATGCTTAATTTATATGTCATGACAAAATATATGATATGATTGGGTGAAATGAAATTGAATAAGAAAAAGCATGGCCATAAAGAATAATAACACGAAGTATAACAGGATATATAAAATGAAATATATGTGAAATATGAAATGAATAGAACTCGGAAAATAACTTGAAATATAAAATGCAATCGAATAACGAAAGAGTATGGGCCAGAAAGAATAATACCATGAAGAAATATAACAGGAAATCTTAACATGAAATATGATATATGATCTATGAAATAAATACAACTCGGAAAATAACTTAAACTATAAAATAAAATGTAACATGAAATAAATATGGCCATCAAATGATATAATAACATAGAAGGTAAGAACAATATCATATTGAGAACATGATCAAATAAACATGAATACATACAAATATGATAATGAAACAGTATTTAACATTGACTGTACATAGTTATTTACAGGGGAACACTGAAAAATCAGTTAGATACTAAAGACGTATTGGCCTCAGTTGATAATATGATATTTGCAGTTAAACATGTTATGGTAAAAACCAAGTCCCAATTTCAGTTTCTTACATTCTATGCTTTTTATTTTTAGTTTCTTACATTCTATGCTTTTTATGTTCTTTTTCTTACATTCTACGCTTTTCATGTTTATTATCTGATATTCTGTTTTTCATGTTTATTTTCTGATATTCTATGTTTTTCATGTTTATTTTTTTAATATTGTTTTCCTTGTTTATTTTCTGATATTTTGTTTTTCATATTTATTTTCTGATATTCTATGTTTTTCATGTCCATTTTCTTACTTTCAATGCGTTTTATGTTCATTTTCTTAAATTCTATGCTTTTCATGTTTGTTTAGTATAAGTATTTTTGTTATGTCCATCATTTGCTTCTCATTTGTCTCATTATTATGAATTATGTTATTATAACTTTCATTTAATTATTTTCCAACATAATTTTTCATATGTACCAATCATCATACCAATATTATTTATTGCATTAATATTGTTATTAGGACAATCCCAAAGTATGGGAGTATAAAACAATGAGAAATATATCATGATGTTTATTTACAATTATTTGCACTTATTTGGCTATGTTTCATTACAGAGTTCTTTAGGTCCTCTACTCGTCAGTAGCTGGTCGTCCTCGAGGAAACACCATTCGCTCTTGCCATTCCACTGTGCCTGCATCTGATGAGTAGTACTGGGCCAGGTAATCTCTGACAGCCTTCGCTCGACGTGTGTAGTTTGGTCCCCTTCTTGCCATGAGTCGTTCCATGAGGTTCAGCTACTCCTCCCTCCAAGTACCTACTACGACGTTATGGTGTTGGGCCTCATAGTCGACGTCAGTGCCAGCAAGTGGGTAGCGTTGCAGTGACAGGATGTGCATGACACATGCACACAAAGTTATCTTCTTGCACACCAGTACCTCCTGTTGCATCATCGTCCCGAAGACTCACCATCTCATCTGCAGCAGGCCGAATGTGTTTTCCACCACAAGACGAGTGCGAGATAATCTGTAGCTGCATATTCGTTCGGTGGGATCTTGGGATTGGTGGGAGTAGGGCTTCATAAACCACGTATTGAGAGCGAAGGCATTGTCGGCGCATATGTGGAAGGAGATGGGTTCGTCGTTGTTGGGCAGATTTCTGTCTTGTGGGAGTCCTGCTCGGTTGTTTGTGATGGCCATGGCCAGGTTGCACCTCTGCCTGGTTCCTCCATCCCCAGCACCTCCTTCTGCACCGACGTCGACGAACAGGAACTTGCACTTTGCATCGGAGAGGGCCATGAGGACGATGCTGTGAAACTTCTTGTAATTGAAATACAGTGATCCTCCACCTTTGGGTTTCTTGATCACAATATACCCTTCAGGGCTCCCACACAATTGAAGTAGTTCCACTTGGAGGTGAATCGTTTTGCTACGTCATTCCATTCTTCTGGTGTCTTGGGGCACTTCATCACTTCTGGTTTGTATATGTCGATAATGGCTTGGCAGACTACTGGGATAAATCGGCATATGGAACTCTTGGAGACTCTGAAGCTGTATTGCAGGCCTGTATAGTCGTTACCACTTGCCAGGTGGTGGAAAGTGACCGCCAACTTGAGTCCCACCTCTTGTGCACGCCGCATCTTCGTGTCCTTTTTCTTCTACAGGGGCATCAGCCTTTCGACCATCTCCTCAAACAATTCAGGGTAGATTCGCGGAAAGTTCTTGTGTCCTTTGCGGTCCTCCTTGTTCAGTTCTTGTAGTAGCTGGTCATAGTCCCCATGTAGTTGCTGCCGTGTCAGCCACTCCCAAGCCCAAATCCGCTCTGCCCTGCCGTCCTTTTTGCGTGGTGCTGGTGGCTGTGGCACTCTAGTATGTCTTCTCAACCCGTCGATGACCTGGACTGCACATAGACACAGGACAGCTACAAAGAATCTCTGGGTCTCCTGGGGTGAGAGGCTGTTGAGGTCCATATTGCATGCTGGTTGGGTGTGGAATGAAGGATGTGCTTGGCAGGCCTCTATATATACCAAAGGTTCATTTCTGGCACGTTGTGGCACGATGTGGCACAGTGCATGTGCAACAATCATGCAAATTTGCATGTCGTGACTCGTGCGGATGTGTGCGCTCTCCGCAACAACACCGCAATCCACCGCTACACGGAGTAACAAAGCCGCAAAAGCGTGTGGCCTGCCATAGCAACAACGACCATAACACTCCGCTAGGCACCGCATGAACACGCCATGAGGTGCCCGTAACCCGCCGCCCAGGTCCGCCCCACATTGCCCAATAACGGTCATTTTTTCTCCCCACCGTGTCAATTTTGTAACGGTTTCTTCCGGTCCCACGCTGTAACAGCCCACAACACGAAAGTGCGTAGGTGTAAACCTACTTTTATGCTGGATGGTGACCCTATAACCAACGCTTGTATGGTAGCCTACAATAATCGTGACTTGAAAGAAAACAATCTAAATCTTGGTTTAAAGGACACTACTGAAAGGACAGAAGAAATGTCATGAGAGCTTACCAAGATTATTTGTTATTCACAGTCGATCTTCTGATGTAGAAAATGGGGAAGAAAATAAGCTTATAATCTTAGTGTTAGTTTCCCAATTCTTCCTTATTTTGGTGCCGTTATTTATCATGAAATTCATTGTTAAATTTATCATCAGTTTAGTTTACAATATGATCTCAAGGAGCAGCCAAACATCAAATACTAACCATAAAGCCTGAGAAAAGGTAAAAAGTGAAAAATAAACAATCGGGTAAAGTTTTAATTACAGTGAAGCAAGTTACAATAAACAGCAATTATGCTCAGTCATTGTTTTGGAGGTCATTAACAACTATAAAACCTCACTCCCAAGTACAGTGCTGAATTCATTATGGTGCCCATACATGAATACGTTTAGAAGACGAACTTACAAAACCCTATAGGTAAAGATGATTCCATCACTGCCAGTAAAGTAGTTCGGCACTGTTTTCACTTCCACCTGGAAAGATCATGAAAATGTTAGATTTTCACAAAATAATTTCGTAAAACTAGAGTTATCAGAAACATAAAGAACACTGAACAGAAAGGTAACCTGCTCCAAACAACGCAATGCATAGCCGTAAACAGACCAAGAATGAAGTTTGATCTTGAATAATGATTATTTGGGCATTCATTTGTCCACCGTCTGGGTTATATCCACTGACAGATATTAAGTAATAAGGACAGTGATAGAGGATAGAGCTTCCCTCTATCGAACAATACACAATTTGAAAATGGGCAAAATGGTTCCATAAAGTCAAACGGTCAAATCCTCATCGATATCTGTAACAATTATGTTACCGTTTATTCGTTATAGATTAAGCTGGCCCTTATGTCAGCACGGGGTTTTAGTCTGGAGGAATCATCCAATGATTGTTTTACCTAAGTTCCATTAAAAGTACTACTTCTCTCACTTCGAGAAACCTTGTAAATACACAGACAGTAGGCTAAATGTGCACGGTCAAGTGGAAAACATGTCTATCTATACCCTAGTACGTATAGGTAATACAGTAAAATACAGTCGCATTGAAACAGATGTCTTTGGTAAGGTCCATGAACCTTCTCAACCTCCACTGACAATGGAATCTGAAATGAGAGTTATAACTTATATGAGATTGTTTTCGACAAAGGGAAAACCTTGTTATCTGAAGTATACTGTGATATCTATAGAAAAACAAAGATGATACGTTTTCAAATCTTACGCTGTAAGATTTAGGGTATAGTTTTGTTTGAACTATCAAATTAAGCAGTGAAATGTTAAAATACGCAATTATCAATGTTTTATATTAAAGGGTACAGGGATTTTGGCAGTTATAAGCAGTTTTGTGCATTTCCGTGATGTGTTCTGGAACCTATCCCCACAAAAAAATGGGGGCTGCCCTACACACACACATATATGTGTATATTATATATATATATCTATATATATATATATATATATATATATAGATATATATATATATATATATATATATATATATATATATACATACATATATATATATCCGACCTGATCAGTAACTCTCTTAAGTCCTGATTTCTGCCTTGTGCGCTGGTTCGAATCCACGAGAATACAAAATTATTATCAACTATAAAAAAAAATCCCTTCAGTTAACATATATGAAATTATATTAAATCTGAGGTAGAGCGGACTGGATATGAAAGGCCATTTGTAGCTTCATGCATGTTTATGAATCATGGTGATGTGATAAAAATTCATATACTATATGATATATATATATATAATATATATATTATATATATACTATTATATATATAATATATATAGATATATTATATATATATATATATATATATATATATATAAAATTTTTATCCATCAGTATAAAATGTGGGGATCTGACGTTCTGGAACGCCTAAAATAGCCTTGTGAGGCGGGACGAGGTTTATAACTAACAAAAAATCTGTGGCTGAAGGTCGATTTTACTGAATAAGAGGAATTTTCATAAACTCTGGGCTTTAGTTTAAATGATCTATATTCACATTTAAATTACGTGTAGGTCCAGAAATTAATAGAAGGTGGTTGATTGCAGGTCCACCGGAAACATGTGGCTGGGAAATGACCCAGACCCCAGAGATATGTATTCACGCAAAGTGGGTTTGTTACAACCCTCGGGGTTGTTATACAAGTTCTTAAATTATAATAGTGATGTTGTCAGTAATAAATGTAACTCTATGTTAAAGGTCAGTGGAAACAAACACCCAAGAAAACTTAACAATATTTATTACTTAATACTAAAGTTTAGATCAACCTTGTGGAATATAATATGTAATTCATTATCTTGGTAACAACCAGAAAGGACATATGCCAGTCCTTAGCATCTCATTGGATTCGCTAAAACTAGGAAAGCTAAACCCTATCAAAGAAAGAGGAAATAACAATTATTGATAAAAAATTTGTTTGGATCCAACAATTTTGCTGGCCAGATCAAAAAATACCTTAATTCTAAATCAATGGAAGGAGGAAGGCTGAGTTAACAAAACAAGAAAATAATTGTAATCTCTACCTATTAATACAAAGCTAAATTCACGAAACCTTTATCTATAAAAGACTCATCAGGTGACGTAATAAGGTCACAGAACAAACAGGACAAAATAATGTAAATGCTGTACAGTTCTTCTCACATTAGTGAGGGCATTAGGGTAGAGCCAATCCCAGGGCCGTGACCCACCCTCCAAAACAGCTGTCAGGGCAGGTCATGAACGCCAGACCAATAACGTAAAGGGAAGACGATCCTGCCCACACATGCTGAAGAAAGCAGTTGGACGGAGACACAGAAGCGGCAGGTAAATTTACATCAGTGCCAGGAGAAAGCACGGCACCAATTCCCTGGGAATTCCTCCTCAACAGGGAAAAGCAGGATATGCTCAAGTCACAGGTGACAGGAGCACCTGTGAGTCCCGCATGAAGCACCCAAGTCGAAGGTCAAGGCAGGAAACACTTGCGTCACAGGTGACGAAGGGACCTGCGAACAACAGTCTAAGACGAAGATCCGTAAACGTGATCCAAAAACCTCCCAAATAATCAGCCCTGATAAGACAGGGGGTGAGAAAGGGTGGGAAGGGGTAACATGTAAAAATAACCAGAAATGGCAGATATTAGTGTTTAATCCATAGTTGTTAAGGTCGCTGAGATGAATTGTGACACTCCTTATGCTTTTTAAGTCCAAGTTAAGCCCTGATAGAAAGGGGGTTTAAGAATCAGTGGGATGGAGGTGACATTTAAAAATAACCTAAAATGAAAAATATTAGACGCTAATCCAGAGTTCGCGAGGTTGCCGAGATGAATAGTGACACTCCCAGTGCCCTTCAAGTCCAAGTTCAGCCATGATAGGAAGGAAGTATGAAAAGGGGGTGACATGAAAAAATAACCAAAAATTACAGATATCATTGTCTAATCCATAGTTTTTGAGGTTGCTTAGATGAATAGTGACACTCTTAATGCCCTTCAAGTCCAAGTTCAGCCCTGATAGGAAGGAGATGTGAGAGGGGTGGGAAGGGGATGACATATAATAAATACCTAAAACAACAAATATTAGCGTCTAATTCATAGTTTTTGAGGATGCTGAGATGAAGAGTGACACTCCTGATGCCCTCTAAGTCCAGGTTTAGCCCCAATAGGAAGAGGGGTAGGAAGGGATGAAAACTAAAATGTCAAGAATGATAGATATTAGTATATAATCTACAGTTTTCAAGGCAGCTGGGATGAATAAAGACACTAGCAATGCGATTTAAGTCCAAGTTGAGCCCTGATAGGAAAGTGGAGTGAGAATGTTTGGTTGAGACCTAAATGATCGAACAAAATGCTGGTCCCCAATGTAATTTGTTAAAAAAAACAGTTTATCTTAACAGGAAAGGGAAGAGAGAGGAGAGAGAGAGGAGAGAGAGAGCGAGAGAGAGAGAGAGAGAGAGAGAGAGAGAGAGAGAGATTGTTGGGAGGAAAGAGAGAGTAAGAGAGAGAGCTTATCAGTTGTTATTCAGAATTTTCCCAGGTAGTGCTGGGTTGGACAGCCAGTCTATTCAAATGTAGTTGATTCTCTGCGTAAATGTGACTTTTGATTGAACGAGTTGTTTGAAGAGCTCAATTTCATTATAAGATTAATGGAGGATAATGCGTTGCATATGAGAGAGGAATTGTCAAATGCTCGTAAGAAGGGGAACGAAGTGAACGTTAATCGTGCAACCGCTTGCCCATTCTGCAATGGCAATCACTGCACATCTCTGTGTAAAATACTCTACTGTGGCAGCTAAAAAAGTCAGCTAATCTTGGATAAAAAAAATTTCAACTACCTAGCGTCCAGTCACACCAGTAAGCAATGTAACGTAAAGCGTAATTGTAAGTTGTGTGATGGCCGACATCACAGTTTGACTTGTGAGAGAGACAATGCGCAACCCACACGCAATTCCAGTTATCAGTCCTCTAAAACATCATAAGTAATCTTGTCGCCAGTAAGGAACCCAGGCACCAACCATAAGATAAATCAAAGAATGCAGCCAAAAGCCAAAGATGAGAAACCGTGTGAAACTGCTAAGACGGTCAAGGACGAGCCTTCAACCGAGTTGCCAGCTACCTTATTGCCAACCACTATAGCTATCGTGTATTCACATAGCAAACCCCTGTCCACTAGAGTATGTTTGGATAGCGGTAGCCAACACAGTTTCATTTTAAGTTGGATTCCGAAGAAATTAGAAATGCCAGTTATTAAATGCGTTTTGCTGAATATTGCACTTTTAGGCTCGCAGATTGTACACGGCGAGTACGATGTAGATTCATGTAGAATACACATAAGCTCATTGTCCATGATGATGTAAATACTCCCATACATAATGCTGGCCTTTCTAACGTAAAAGGGCATTTGCAGCGCAAAGGTTGTGCTATGGCCAATGATAAAATTAATGGCGATCTTCTTACTAATGTTAATATCCTGGTTAGAGCAGATTACTTTAGCTTGTTCATCCTCGGTATGGACAAGATTGATAAGATTGTAACGCACAACAGGGTAACGCCATATGGTCAAGTACCACAGTGGGCCCTGGAGGGGATATACGCATCTGTTGTTCGCACATTATGAGTATGTCGAGCCACCCCAGATATCGATGTTGATATGTGGTGGAGATTGGATATCGTTGGAATTAAGTCCAGGGTAGCACTGTAAGTACCGAACAAGGTTACCATGTAAGCTTATCGTTCTGCGGGCCAGAACGCCTGGATACAAATTATCATAATGCATTCACTATATTGAACACATTAGAAACGCAATTTCTGAAAGACCTGAGTACAGAAGAGACTATGAGAATGTCCTTCAGACATATCTCGACGCTGGGTTCATTTTTGAAGTCACTAATTCAAAGATTGAAGGATATTACTTGCCCCAGTTTGGGCTTAAGAAGCAGAGTTTCATGACTCCTTTATTTGTCGTGTTCAACACATCCTCTAAATTCAAGGGAGACGTCATTGAATGATTGCCTTTATCCAGGTCCCAACTTACTTGAAATGTCATATGATTTGCTTTTCAAATTTTGATGAGATCCTTATGTGTTAGTATCAGACATATCGAAAGCTTTCCACAAAGTATTGCTATCCCGATGATACTAAATATGCGCATAATTTGTGGCAGCGAGAGCCGACACGAGCAGCCACATACACCTTTAACATTGTGGTTTTTGGCATAACCAGTAGCCCTTATCTTTTGCAACAAATGCTCCAAACCCATCTCCGCAAACAGTGACGGGAAGATATAATTAAATCCTTCTATGTCACTAATTATCTGCAGACATTTGCTGAGTTTTTGTTGTTATATGTGAGGTTGTGGTTGTGTTCCTTGTTGTTGTTGTTGTGGTCCTTGGTTGTTGTGTTGTTGTTGGGTTGTAGTCGTTGTGTTAATTGGGTTGTGGGTTGTGGTTCTTGGTTGTTGTTGTTGGTATCTCTGTGACCTCAACCAGTGGATTGATTGGTAAGTACATGTGTTTTCTGTTTTTTTGTTTTGTTTGTTTTTTGTCAATTGTCCTGCTGTATTTTATTGTGTAAAGAAGAAAGTGTGACTGAGGGTGGGTTTGGCAGCTGGACTGATTAGGTATATGTGGGGTGGGTTGGGGGATTCTGCAGCTTGTTTTTTTTTTTAAGCTTGTGATCCCGCCACATTGTCAGGTCCCTAAAAGTCCTGTTTGAGGGCGAGGAACCTCTGCATGCACCACAACACATTGTCCCTCTGGAGATGAACACCCACGACGATGAGCGACGAGTTGATGATGGAAGATGAAAGTGAAGGAAATGTAAGTAATGGTGAGCCATAGATAGACGATAACAATGGGGAGAATCGACCATATTTGCCTACTCTGTCCAATTGCCTTGTTGCCTGCTCCCTTTCCTTTCCCCCTTTTTGGAGGGTGGAGAATATTGCGAAAAATTAGTGCACAAATTTTCCGAGACTTATTTTCCAGCCCTCCATCTTTTCCCTGCTTGCAATGTAAGGCAAATTGCCCCGTATAGGCAGATAGATTGGTGGCTGCAGTGAAATGGTTCCTTTTTGTATATACACATTTATTATTAATCACCTCTCCTCCCTCATTGCTTAATCACTACATTCTTGTCATCTTATAAATTATATGAAAAAGGAAGGAACGTTTCCTTTTTAAAGAAAATAAATTCTGACTAAAGTGACTAACCCGATCCACTCAGGTATGAAACCATCTTTCCCACGGTTTTCAATCTCTCTCTTTTAATTAGCATGGTAGAGTTAACAACTCTTGAGGGTTTTGAATGCGATGTGAGGGTGTGAGCTACAGCATGGAGAGCAGCGATTGACCAGAATTGCACATAGTAAGTAATCGTTCCTTTTTGTAGCCATCATTGGGCTAATTGAATTTGATCATTACTGAACACGTTTAGATTTTTCTAAGAAATGTATTGCCATTTGTTTCGTTAAAAAGTGTAACTTGTTTTTTAAAATTCTCAGTGTTTTTAAGTGGTCGTGTGGCCACATAGAATTTGTCCAAGTGTAGGGTGCTGAGCCACATAAGTCACGTTTATTTACTTTGATTTGTTATATTAAATGAAGAGTTTAGTTTTGTAACAAGAATTGTTAAAATCAGATGTATTTACCTATTGAGTTGACCTTACGTACAGGCTGGAACCTGTCCATTAAGGTAGGGCTATCAGCCGCATAACATCTGGCATGAACTTAGTGAAAGTCGCCATGATATTCGCGACAATCATTAGCATGGTTTTTTTACCATTACTTAATTTTTTTCTCTCTCTTTATTATTTTTATTAGACTTTTGCAGTTTCCGCACACACTCATTGCAGTTAATTATTATGTAACCGCTGCACGAACATCAGCACCAGCCTGTGTGTATATTACCCCGAGTTTCCAAACAACTACATACCATCTTGTGTAATAAATAGCCGGTTTTGTCTGTCCCTAACACTTGTACTATCATTTTATCCTCGTTCCATGCGAACGAAGCAACGTCCTGATGGACCCACAAACTTTGTTCTTTCGGGAACACCAACAATCCTGTTCTTTATGAGCAAACTTTACGCACTGCCAGTGCCACTAACTGTTCACTGGACATCCATCTGCACTCGACAACAATCAATTGTCGTGTGTAATTACTTTACCATTCATCCTGTAAGTGCCACCTTCATTGGCCTTTCAGTCCTTGGCCTTTCCAAGCCATTTACTGATATCTGGCCCAATGCCAAGAGCATTATTTACAATGAACCTTCATCCCATAAGAGCAAGCAATTTTGATTCCCTTTCCTATCCCCAACCTTGGCTACTTTCCCAGTTTCACACACTGAGGACCCATCTTGACCCTTCTTTCCTATATTCCTGCTGTGGTGGTTTCACAAGCTCACAACCTGTCGTAGCATCTTGACTCTGCTTTCACAGAGCCACACCTGTTCTACAGCACACCATTTAATACTAGTGCCATTGTGGGCACACCATTCCGTGTACAGCACTAATACTCAACAATACACCTCTCTCACACAATCATGTCTTCTTATGCTGAATTATACCAGACCTCTCTAGAAGTCATACACGGAATGACCCTCATGGGAGAAACCCTAACTGTTCACTGAACATCCATCCACACTCGACGACAACCAATTGTCGTGTGCAATTACTTTACCATTCATCCTCATTGGCCTTTCAGTCCTTGGCTTATCCAAGCCATTTACCGATATCTGGCCCAATGCCACGAGCGCTATTTTGAATAAACCTTCATCCCTTGAAACCAGCAAGCAACTGAGAAGCTGAAAGAGTAGAGAAAGAAAGGCTAGGGAGGAGAAGGAGAGACTAGCGCTAAAAGCCCAGCATGGAGAAGCTCACCACGACAGTGCTATGGCCCTTGCCCAACATAGAGCCGATCACCCCTCTCCAGCTATACCCCAGTCTGCCCTAAGATGCTCATCCAAACGTGGTCGGAAGAGGAGCCTGAAGAATGGCTTGGAAGTGAGCCTGAAGAATGTGTTTGCCAACTACACCCCCACTGCAATCTATGTATTGCTAATTCTGAACAACATTATCTAGGGCAAGGATTTACTTTCACTGCATACTCTGACAGCTGCTGAACAAGGCTATCATAAAGCTGTCAGAGGAGCAGTCAACAAAGCCTACGAAATCACGTCTGAATGCCGGAGCCAACGCTGGCATAGCCTACCTAAGGAAGCCGGACAATTTTGGATGGACTTGACGTATCACAAGAGGAAATATCTCAATCATTGGCTGGATTCCCTTAAAGTCAAAATGCTTGCAGATCTCACTGAGTGTGCAATTGGAGGATTTTTTCTCTTATGCTCCAAGCACAATTGCCACATATATTTATGAGAAACATTCCACTACGATTGCTGAATGTTGCCGTTTGGGAGATGATTGGTAAACCCATCATCCCCACCTCAGGTCTCTCAGCAAGAAAGTTACACCTCAAAGTTTCATGTCCTCAACAGCCCAGACCAAGAATGGGCTCACCTCTAAGCCAGTTATTTGCAAATTCTGCAAAAAAACTTGACATAGCATTGAGCAGGGTTACAACAAACCATGCAACAGCCAACTTACTGTGACAACCACTATCCCTACAAGTTCGGATGATGTAATGCCTCCCTGAGCCAGCAGCAGCCCTGCTTCCTTTAACGGAATAGTGCCACCCAGAGACTACAGCTGGAACTTTTGCATTGCATGCTAAGAATATAGACATTCTGCCTTATGGGCGAAGTGCCCAAGCAAAGACTGCTACACCTGCTGTTACCTTGGCATTATTCATGCCCTCAGCCTTAGGCCCTCCGGCCGACGGTCCTATTACTGTGGCACCTCCCATAGGTAACTACCATGCACGCCACGTCAGAGCTTTTGATGACTCTGGCACGCATATATCTTTCATAAGAAAAGATCGAGTTCCCTATAGAGCTGCCATCGACCTCATTACAGTAGAGGCAATCAACCGCAAGATGATGTTACTTCCCCCGGTTCAACTGAGAGTCACCAGACCTTACCAATAAAAAATCTGCAGACTTGCAGTAGTTAAATATCTTCCTGGAGGTGACAACGTCCTTCTAGGACAGGATCTGAAGGCCTCCACAGAGAGTCCTCCATGGACTGTTCTTTACATGCTGCCAGTGCCACTTGAGTGCCCTGAGCAGTGCCATGCAACATCCATCCTGGACGTTAGGCCACTCTCCAGTACTAATTCTGTGCCTGGCCTGGAATCCAATCCAGTGCCAGAGCCCATACCGCATCTTCCCCGAGGAGATCCCCTCCAGTATTCGGACTCCCATGATCATGGCGGAAAGTCACACAAGGGTGTGACCTCGCAAACCATGCCTGAGTTGGTCATTGCTACATGTGAGGCTCCAGCAACTGCCAAACCTTCTTCCTCTCCTTCCACATCCCCTGAGAAGGAAACTGGAGAATTTGACCATATCCCAACTGAAAGCTGAACTAAATGAACTGCACCAGCAAATGACAACGATTGTTGGTGCCTCAAAACTCCCATTGTTGAGGCAGTAGGAGTGCCTAAAATGCCAACTCCTCCTTTGGATTTGGTGTCACAGGCTCCTCCTAAGGAAGAGGGGTACAATGCGTAAGTCTTACAGGTAGCTCACAAGAGCCACTGGGCTCTTCTGGCACTTGTCCCAAACCTGGCACAGTGCCCAATTTATCTGGGTGTGATGGACCTAATCCAGAGAACGTACCACTTAGTCGCTTCGTTCTACTCCTCACCCTTTGTGCGAGTTTCTTCACAAACTTTAAACCTTTTGTTCCACATTTAAACTGACGACTAATCACACTTCTTTCTGAGTGCTTGGTACCTCAATCAAGACGCAGATGCCAAGGCCCTCCCTTCTTTCCCTCTTTTGTGACTTATAGATTGATTTCCTTTGTACCTTTCATATTGATTCATTTTGCAAATTTACCACTTTTTGTCCTGACATTTATTCCTTATTCTACCTGTTAACCTTACTATGCACTGGTGCAAATTGCACAGTGCCAACTACCAGTCATACTGGTACCATCCTTTGTTAACACTGACTAAGGTCAGAAAGTAGGTCACGTTTGTATGAAAATTTTATTATTAGTTAGGGATAAAACTCATATTGTATAGTTAAGATAAACTGAAGATAGGCAATTCCAATAAAAACATTGAATAGGTGAAAATATTTAATCATTAAGCTGTAAACTTATATTGAATAATTTATTACATATATTTGGTCATAGCCTACAAGCCATATAAAGTAAAACTTTTAAAACAGTTAAATATTGGAGAAGGAACTAATTAGATTTCATTCTAAGAATTGTGCATTAAGGTGTAAAGCTCTAAGAGAGAGAAAGATTTCTTAACCCTTCATGCTTGCTAAGACATTCACGCCAGAAAAAGGCGTAAAATGTCTCTTTCTGTTGGGAGCTGTAACATATATAAACGAGATGCATGTTTAAGCCCTCAGATTTAAAAAATCTTAAAACATATTTCACTGCCAATAAAGGAAATCAGACCACCCAAGACGACGCACGGAAGCTGCACTTGCCCCACTCCCTAGTAATTAAAGATCGGTCACGGCAGAGTTTCCTACTTCTCTCCTTGCCTAGGCTCCACCTCCATCCCACAGCTTAGCTGTCTCTCTCTCTTTACCACACCTGTCCACGCCTGCACTGTTGTCTCAAATTTCAATTCCAGGCCAACCGCCCACAACCCAGAGAAAGCCGGCACCCAGATGCTTAACATTTTCTGGGGTTTTCATAGTGCCATTAATTAATTTGTTAATTAACGTAACCTCAGTGCCACGGAGCTAGTGCCTTCAGCTCCTGTGTAACCATCTTCTGATTGATGTAATGATAATCTTAGTTAAATGTAACATTGCATTTCCCTTAAATCCACCAATTTTAATATGCTTTTGTTCCCTGTTCTCTATTGTTACTTGCATGGCACCCAGTCTTGTCAGACGTCAGTTGGGCTAATCTTCAGTGAAATAGCCATGGGGATAGGAAGGACATGGCACATTGCACGATTCCTTTATTAGCTAGCGACGTTTCGGGACAAAGTTATTATAATTTATGTCTGCCTTACAGATTCTGGTGTGATTCTGATATTTGATGGTTTAGGGCTGAATAATTTGCTTCTAATTCGGAAACTTGTACCTTTCTGAGCTTTGCATCTCACCTTGAGCAACCGGCACGTACTTACCGGGTAGTTTACTGATTACATCGGCCGCAATTCAATAAAAATACTACACTGGATTGAATAAAGCAGGGCAATTTCTCTTTGTGTATCAGGAAGCTACCGATAGTTCTAGGAATCACACAAGTGAATCTGGCATCAACTGCTGCACAACGATGATTTCAGCATGACTTGGCGCATTCTCTGGTAATTCAGCACCTTCCATACAGTCACTTGTGGATACACGTTTAGTAGACGTCAGCAACATGTACTCGGGTAGAAATTTCCGTCGCTGCTTTGGATCGATGCTTCAAGAACATTTTACCAGTTTTTAGTCGGAGTTTTAGGTGTGTTAAACGGAAGTGTGTCTTGGTTCGTGTGTTGTGAAAATCACTAGATGAGATGGTCTATTGTGAAATGTATATCATTGCTGTGGAAGAAACGGCGGTAGACAGACACTGGAAATTCCAAGCTCTGATTCCTTGTTGGAAGAGTGAATTTTGAAATACCTTTATTAACATTGTAGTGGCCCACCATTACTATTATCGTTTTAGTGGATTCATTCTTTAGTATGTAATTTCTATTATCAGTGCTTCAATCTGTGGTGTTGTGATAGTATCACTGACTTATTTATTTCTTTGTTAATGAGAGTTATTTCTCCCTTGGCAGATGTATCAATGGATAGCCATGGCTTTGCTGGAATAGCCATGCATCTGCACAGACATTCATGTAACGTACTTATTATGAGAAGTGATTATTTAAAGGAGACATAATTACAATGGAGACTCATCAGTATTAGTGCGTTAATATGGGAGAGTCCCATTTACAATTTTGGTGTTTGCCCAGATTTTTTTAACATATTCACTTATTATTTATATTACTTTTGTTCTTTTAGTATTTTTCTTATTAACCATGCTTTCAACTTATTATATGTTAGCTTCAAAGAATAAACTATTTTTGTAAACCGTATCCGAACTTTTATTCGAAAACAATTGTTCGAAAAAATTTGTTCGAAAACAGTTGTTCGAAAACCAATTGTTCAATTCAGTAATTGTTCGAACCAACATTTTACGAGCAATTCTTCGAAAACAGTTGTTCGATAGTACTCTAATTATTAGTGCATACTTTCTTGATTCTCAAAGTTTGTATTCCATGAAAACACAATAGCTTCTATTTAGTTTAGAGGATACACCCTTTGCAAAAAGACATGGCTGAATATATTCAGAGAGAGAAAGGAAGAGGCCTACTATTAATGGACAGATTCATATATGTGAAGGACAAGCAAGTAAAGTCAAAGATCTACTGGAAATGCCTACATTTTGCGGAAAAATGCAAAGGGCGCCCTATAACGATCACTTCTACTAACGTTGAACATAATCACTCAGGAAATTCGACAAATGTTGAAGGACGGAAGTTTTTAGATAAAGTGAAGACTAACGGAAAAACAACACGAGATTCTCCTCATTATATCATGTCTAAAGCATCTTCAGAATTAAGTTGTTGTGTTGCAGCCGCTCTACCGCAAACCTGCAGCATAAAACGAACAATCCGTCGAGTGAGGCAGGAAGAGCAATGTGGATCAACTGTTTATCATCGAAACGAATTAATATTATCAGAAGAAGATACGAGAACAAACAAGGGCGAATCTTTCTTGCTATTTGACTCCGGAGAAGCAGAAGACAGAATGCTCGTATTTTCAACCCAGAAAAATCTCAGCGTGCTTGCTTCATGCAAGCGTTATTTTATGGATGGTACCTTCAAAACTGTGCCAGTTATTTTCCAGCAATTCATGGCATGTAATACCTTTGATTTATGCCTTATTACCGAATAAGAAAGAAGAAACACACCAAATTTCTTAGAACTAGTTTCACTATCTTCTAACCGTGTTCTATCAGGCTAAATCATGTAGTGGACGAGCAACATTACCTGGGATAAACCTCAAATGGAAAAATACACGAAGCAACTTAAAACCAAAAAGTAAATAATTACCCGAAGTGAGAAATAATTCCCCTACCTTCTTCCAGTAGCCCTTCTCTTGTAAAGATTCCATGTAATTCTCAAGTCCCTTATAATCCTCCACTTTGTGCAAGTGCTTTTTGTTCATGACAATGATGATTAGTCCACCTGTGAAATTGAATGAAAAAAGAGAAACTTTCAAGTCAAGGGTTACCTAATCAAATAGAACAGTCAGCTGATTCAGCAGGAAAATAAGGTAATTCTAATTGCAAGGAACGTAACCGCGAACACGACATCCACTAGGGGATTGGGGCGTCTAATGTATTTCGCCGTGTTTAGTACTGGCCCCGGGGGTTTAATTACAATCAACCACCCAAAAATAATGGTAAATTCTTAATAAGCAACCCGAATACTATAGGAAACTGTAATTATCAAAGAAATACCCGACGCTGAGTTATTATTTAGATTTACCTTTTCTTATTCCATACACGAGAAATTTACAGTCAAGAATACTTCTTAGAAATGTCAGAAAAAAATGTCAGAGAAAACCTAAATCAACAAGACTCACCAGGTTTAGTTACCCTTATCATATCTTCAATACCCTTAGCGGGTATGTGCCCCTCCAGCATACCTCCTGCGCAGATGAGAACATCGTATGCGTCTAGGAAAGAAAGTGAAAGTTAGGTGGTTAAATAGTATTTATTTATTCATTCAAAATGCGTTTGGTATACCGCAGCTAAAAGAATAAGTATTGAATTCTTTCCTGTATGGGTAATTAAATATTAAAATTTTTTCATATGGCCAATATTCACAATGGGTAAAAAAATATCTTTAGCAATTGGTATTAGGAAAAAATGTAGGGGTTTAATGATAAAAAAATTAACTTTCCTTGAATATGCAGTCAGAAAGAGGAAAACCAATGGAAAACTACTAGCGTCAATTTATTAATTCTAAATTAAATCTGACAGCCACAACTAAGAAAATTATGCTAAAAAAACTAAAGCACCAGGTTTAGATATGTAGGGAGAAAAAGTTTTAATTCAGTGAAAAATTGCAGGAATTTATGCTTTTCGAAAATTGTAAAAAGAGTAGTCCTAACTTTTGAGAAAAAATACCCTCATTATGAGGATTTAGTTGACACCAGCCAAACCAATCATACAGTAGAGTTTGATGACCACCTTTCACCCAACTAGACTGGTCTATCAATGGTATTCAGTAAACGCTGAGAATGGCTACATGCTTGCGTAAGTATTGGAAACTGATATGTTACTGACTTAAAAATCAACAGAGAAAACCTGAAAGTCTGTCAGGTGCTGGGTTCTAATGAGGAAAGTAATACAGGAAATAAATCCAAGGAAGGAGAGGGAAACCTATGACCAAAAGTGCTGGATTTATTGATAACAACGACTGACTCTTAAAAAGGCTTTAGCCTTCTGACTGAATTTTGTTAACATCTATGGTTCAAATTAATGCGCCATTTCATTTCTAGATCCTGTGTTGCCTGAAATAAAATTGGCAATATCCTGACATCTCGTACTTTCCTAGTTCACAGCTGGTCATATTGGTGACCTTATAATGATAATCAATGCCAATACTATATTCTATAGTGTTTGCTTCAAATAAGAGTATTAAACAAGGTGTCAACTCTTTTATCTGCCACTTATCTTTTTTTATTCCTGGACCTTGCCCGGGGAAAGCAATAAAAAGATAAGATAGGAAGAAGGGACAGGTTTAAACATGAAGGAAAAACGATTACGATCATTCTAAAGCTGAGCGTCAGTAGGAGAGAACCGATACTTTAGCTTACGATCCAAAGATTAAGGATTCACTCTTAGATCTGCATTGCATTTCACAGCTTTTGAGCAACAGTGGCGTACATCCGTGCCCAGAATTTCTGTCGTAAATACTTCGATGTATATCATCGTTACAATAGCGTTGTTATTAGTTCGCTTTATCTAAGAGCAACCTACAAAGATAATTTTGCAGCTCACGTCTCCAGAAGTCAGTTAACTATTGCAAATCAATGTGGACATGATTTATGGGGTGAACAGTTTAACGCGAGACTTGTTTTTTTAGACTTAATTCATGATCTCAGAGAAAATCGAGGAATTTTTTTTTTTTTTTTTTTTTTTTTTTACTGTTCATGTGTAAATTATAGAGAGACAGAGAGAGAGAGAGAGAACTCAGGATTCAAATATAACGCTGTTGATAAGTATAAATAGTTACAATACTATTCGCTCTCCATTCTGCAAGCATTGAAGCAAGGCCACAGTCATTTCGAGACACCTGCCACACTCAATACTTACCACTAGGAACAGATTTTGCCCCATCGCCTAAAAACTCTAAGTATTTCTTCGTGTAAACTCCAGTTGTTTCTAGATGCTTCATCATTTCTTCGTTGGGTTCAAGTGCGTCGATTAATCTGTAAGGCATAGGTAAATATTCTTACATAAACAATAATGACTTCTGTTATTGCATTACTAAAAAATTCTTGTATCTCCACAATGTCGCAAATGAAGTTTTCCAGGCATGGGTAGCTATACAAACTGACATTAGCACTTATTTACATTGACATGAAGATGTAGTCTGAATTGCTCCCATCTGCGTAATTTTTCAGGATAGATAGATAGATAGATAGAATGTACAATTTAGGCCGAAGGCCGAGCGCATGAACCTATGAGGTCATTCAGCGATGAAAGAAAAGTGGAAAGTAATAGGAAGAAAACTTCGCAGTTGCACTATGAAACAATTGTTAGAAGTGGATGGAAGGAAGACGGAAAAATGAGTGTGAATGGAGGTACAGTGAAAGGAATGAAGGAGGCTGCAACAAGGAACTTTTCCAGGATGACGAAAAGTAGGTCTCCCAACATAACTGTCCTTAACCTATCCTAACCTATCAGACACCAGAGTAACTATTCATCTCCAACTGACGTATTTTAAACTTTTAAATAAAAGTTGTTTACGTTTACGAGATAAAAATACAACAGAAATGTATAAAAAATTATGGGCTCTTTGTAAAATGAGATCGTAAGAAATACGGTGAGGCCTATTGTATTATAAGAAGATATATCGACCTACAATTTGATGGAGGACTGTCCACACCAACTACACCATCTGAAATATCAATCAAACACATAATTCTCTGCCTCGGCCACTAGAGGCATACTGGAATATTAAGGAAATGTGTCCTACTGTTCTTTTCACCCCTCAGTCCAGGGATCAAACGCCAGTTGCCTGGATTTGTGCCAAGAATACCCTGAAAGTTATGAATCAGTACTGGCGCAGCTTTGCAAGCAATTCTTCTTTAGAAATGTATTATTGTCTTTCTTCCACTGTTTCCACAGTTGTTCCACTTTCCACCTTTGATATCTCTTGAAATGAAAAGTTCATTGACACCATTTAACGCTGCTAGTAAACTTGTCACGCAGGTTCGTGGCATTCTGTGAATCCTCTTGAGAGACTTTTTAAACAACAAAATGATAGTACTGTAATATGGGGAAAGGTTATATAATCACTTAAAAATTAAGCATACAGTAGGGTAATGATAACAAACAGGGGCTGTTAAACATTGAAAGCAACAATACGACAGTGTCAAAAAACCGTCAAATTGTGCACAGAGTAAAAATCCCATTATAAGTAACAGAAGTGGTGAATGAGAATTAGCAAAGCCACAAACAAAAGATCATTGGCAACAAAATAAGAAAAAGGGAAATATACTAATATTTATACAGAGTCGTACCCGTACAGCATTATACATAGTGAAGTGAACCAATCAAAAACTTCTTTCAGTTTTCTTCTGAAGAATGAAAAAGAACACAGAAGGGCAGTACAGCTTAACTCTCAAAGGGAGTGCTATAGCTAGGCATTGTTGGGAAAATGGCCATAGGATGAATTTTAAAAACAGTAGGCTTATATATCAAAGCAATCAAATCAGTCATAGGAGGGTTGTAGAAGGAGCACTCATCAGAGAGATTAAAGTAATAGAATGAAACAAAGTTTTTACCTCAGAAGATCCCATGAGCCGAGTTTTGATATTAAAAGAAGCTAAGATTGACCCTGCTGACCTGGAAATTAGGTTTTCTACCTAACAGACTTTTGGTGACCACTCCCTTACCCAGGATATCAGAGCGACAAGAGGGGATTAGCAACACTCAAGGAAACCAAAACAAACATCACATAAATGACAGCTCAACAAAAAAGAATTTCCAGAAGACTGCTGGGCCTTGACCCAGGCTGACAACCTACACATCTCTTGAAAATGGGCCACAGATACGGCCTGAAAGTACTCGAGTTTGGAGTAAAATTAAATGTAAATACTTAGAAGTAAACACGTTATACACAGTGATTTCGTCGGTTTCTTTTTCATTATACGTAGTTTTACCGCCACGAAGAGACATTTCTGGCGTGGCATTTATAGATCTACTCTGTTGCCATTTTACCATAACAACATATGTCCATCTTAACTATTTTGTCAGTACTTGTAGATGTCAAAGTCACTCTACACTTCAGTCAGGCCAAAACTTTATTGCCATATCGTATTCAAGCAATATCCAGTCATTATTTCCAATCAATTATTTTGTCAAAGAGAGAGAGAGAGAGAGAGAGAGAGAGAGAGAGAGAGGTTTGTATACACTTGTTTATTTTCTCACTTGTCAACCTTACTCTCTGTTTAGCTTGATTTCATATTTCCTTGTTTACCAATTCATTCTTTACCTATGATATTAAGAGATCAAAATATTTGTAGTAAGGGTAACTTCCTCCGTACAAATACCTTGAGCCCAGAAGGTCCGCCCCTGGAGAGAATCTAACAGCTTATCCGTGGATTTTAACGCAAGTGGAGCTTTTCGAAATATTGGCAACAGTGCCAAAATGAGATGCCATGTTGATAGAAAATGTGATTCCGTTTTATTGTTCTTGCATAAAAAAAACTAAACGGTTCTTGCATATAAAACAACTTTCTTTATCGTGACCTATGTACGTAATTGACTTAAAATTCTGCGTAACGAAAAAGATGATATTTGATATCTGTAATGGGTGAAATGGGTTTATCTCTCTGTCGTTGTTATAGATTTGGCAGATGTGTGGAGATTAACCACACGTGGGGAGCCCTGCCAGAGAGCTCATTTAATTTTGGAATGACTATAGTAGCAAATGGTAAACAGAACTCACTTGAAGCCTCTGGAACTGAGTTCGAGCCCCACGCTTCCCGCGCCCGCGGCAACATCCAACACCCTCAGGCTATGACGCTGGTCTTCTGGTACCCGAGACGTCACCTCGTCGGCGCCAAGCAGGTAGCCTGTGTAACCTCCTGCAGTCTGTGTTGAATGGAATACCAAAAGACATGAGTTCTGTCCTGAATTTTGCGATATTCATTAGTGCCTGACGAGAAGGCTCTGACTAGTGCCATAGCGTTCTCTATACCTTATAGCAGTAACAGAGGGAAAGCCATAGAATTTAGGTGAAGGCCAAGCACTGGGACCTACGAGCTCATTCAATGTTGAAAGGGAAATTTAGAGTAAAAAGATTTCAAAGGCGTAGCAAGAGGAAAACTTCGCAGTTGCACTATAAAATAATTGTTAGCAGAGGGTGGAAAGTAAAATGGAACAAAGAGAATTTGAACGGAGGTACAGTAATAGGAATAAAAGTGGCTGCAGCTAGGGCCGAAGGGATGCTGCAAAGGACCTTCAGGAACGCCTACAGCGTATCGAGTTCGGTGTATGACAGATCTACCCTTTTACGGGGCTAATAGTAACGCAGGCTCTGATTCTCCTGTGAATATCTAATTAATAAACCAGTTTAAAAAGCTACACTTCTCTAAATTGGTATGACATTAAGGATCCTTCTCTCTCAAGAACACCAATCAAGATCTAATAATGTTTTTCAAAAAATTTGACTTTCGTTAAGTTTTTCTTTAGAGAGAGAGAGAGAGAGAGAGAGGAGAGGAGAGAGAGAGAGAGAGAGAGAGAAGAGAGAGAGAGAGAGAGAGAGAGAGAGAGAGAGAGAGAGAGTTGATTTGCATGCTATATATTTTTCCTTACAATGCCAGTTAACTTTGAGGAAGTTGGCCACGTTAACAAAGCTAGTTACCCTGCGAACGGTCGTAGTTAAAATGGAGAATAATGAATAATGGAATAAATAATAGATACCAGAAAATAATGAAAAATTATAAAGGAATATCAATGATCAGTTATTAAATAAATATATTACTTAATTAATAAATCATTTACTGAAATACTCACCTCCACATATGTTGGTGCCCATTCAGTGTAAGACTTGATGACCACTTCTTTGCTTGTTCCCGGGGGAAAATACAGGAAATTAGTCAGGTGAGTTTCACGCTCCCCAGGCGTCATATATGCAGTCTTTTGAAGCTGAAAAAAGATAATATATATATATATATATATATATATATATATATATTATATATATATATATATATATATATATATACGTGTAATTGTGTATTAAGTAGTCGAGTTTATCTTTGTATTATTCAGATCATACAAACTATACTCTAAGGTCAAGTGCAGAGCAAAATATTTCCGCGCGACAGAAAATGTTTAAAATGAGATTTTCGACTCAAGAGGGCAGTTGACCATAAGTTTCCAGAACCATCTTTTATCACAAATTCTTTATTATCAAATTCATGTATTTCTCAATTTTAAACAAATTCGTTGAATAGAAGTTTAATCAAAGACTTGTTTGGCCATATCTGTTACGAACTTTTATATTCTGGTTCACTGGCCGCTGTTCTGTGCTAGGAAACCAAATCAACAGACTATAGCTTCAAACAAGCATAACAAGGTAGTGGCAACACCAAACACAAGTCTATCTCCTGATTTAATTAGAAAAACTCTTAACAGTGCAAAAAATACTCCCAGACTATGTCATTTACGTTGACATGAAAATTATAAGCAAATTTACAAAACCTTTACGCTATTTCAAAATATAGCTGTGATTACAAGGAATCATTGACGACGAAGTCATAAAACCAACTATACACACACAAACGTACAGTAACCACAAAAATTGCAGAATAGGATGTACAGAGATGCTCAGCCCCCTCGCCTCACAATGAAATAATTTAGGTTTCGGCTACTGGAAACGCAAGTTGCTAGCATGCAAATTGGACAGAGAACAAGGGATGAATTCCCCCAAAAATCGCTGTAATCTCAATTTAATCGAGCCTTCGTTTTACCCATCGGGTTCACAATTGTTGAATTACTTCGTGACTTGCTGCAAATCATTACAAAGGCTAAGCGTCGATTAAATTAGATAAAAGATAAAATTTTAAAAATTAAAACACTGTGACAACTTTAAGTTTCTTGGTCTAGAACACGACCCAAAAGAGAACACGTCTGATCTATGCGAATGGTAGAGCAGGAGCTGCAAGGGCTTCGTTTGGCTCCAGCAAGGAGCGTCTTTTTCGGATATTTCAAATTTATAGCTATTCTACTATATGGAAATTTCTTACTTTCATAACTCTAATTTATAAAATATACAACCTGTAGTGTATTCCTCAATAATAAAAGAAAAGAGTAATATCATTTCAACACAAAATCATCGCGTAAGTTTTCATTCTCGTCGACCATTCCTAATGATCCCCAAACGTGACTAGATAGAAGGTTTTGAGGGCAAAATCCCTGCAGGAAGGTTTTGTCGACAATACCTTTTATTTTGGTGTAAAAATCATATCAAATCATAGCTCTATACTGCATTCTCAGTTTTTTTATCTCTCTCTTAACACTTTAGAGTATACTTGGTATTCAAGGATGTCAAATATCTGTGGTATTTAGCTACGAGGCAAATGGAGGACAGAAAGGAAGCCTTTTTTTATTTGTTCCCCAAAGCACTAAAACAAAACAAAAGCGTTCATGTTTACATAGGCCTGTAGGGGTTAATGCCATCAATGCACCCCGTTAGTAGTTCAGTGTGAGCTTAACGCAAGTGTCTGCAGCATCCCCTCGGCCCCTAATCACACACAATTTTTTGGCCTTGTACTTAGAATCTATTCCTGCTTTTATTCCTCCATCTTGCTATTCAGCTTCGCTAAATCTTACTTTTGGTGCCATAGCGAGTTTTCACGCAGTTTCACTTTCGATCCATATACCCCTACTAATTTATATCATTTTATCAATAGCTGAATATATATATATATATATATATATATATATATATATATATATATATATATATATATATATATATATATATATATATATATATATATATATATATATATATATATATATATATATATATATATATATATATATATATATATATATATATTATTACAAATATCAATTAATTATATACAAACTTTTTATGATTACATCAACAAAATAACATACTAAGTACATTAATTATATGAATTTAAATATCATTCACATACTTACTCGTAAATTTTTTTTTCAAGTTCAAATGCATTTGATAATACTCATTTTATGTACTTTATTTTACATTTTAATATTGAAATTATTTGACTTGATAAACATCTCTTCTCTGCTATACCACAAACAATTTACATTCTCAATAATAAGTATACTTAAAGTATTTTTCTTCTTCTTTTCTCTATAATCGATATCCAACATCAATACTTTTATTGGATACTGAACTTTTATATCACATACCTCTTAAATCAAATTCTGGAACCACTTCCAAAGTTTTTTTAGCATATTTACAAAAATGAACAACATGCAGATGATTTTCAAATTCCATACATTTATTGCATAAATTATTATCAGCAATATTCAATGTCTTCAGTCTTTCCTTAGTAGCCAAAGATTCATACAAAATCCATACATAATACTTCTTTGATTTGATAGGAGTCAACGAATTTGCATAATATGGTATTCCATATATTACCTCAGTTATGCAACGGGTACCTCTCAATTACAATGGGCTTATGGAAAATTATGGAAAATTAGGCATTCTCAATAATATTCCTTACATTACCAATAATTATATTATAAAAGGGAGTAGCAACATAAGACATATTAAAGCAATCTTCTACAACTCACAACAAATTTATTCTAATACATGTGTAATATAAGGCTAATTCTCGTCCATAACAATCAAATAACATAATATTCAAGAACGTACTTGTTAAAATAGCTGCTGCTTTATAAAACACATTAATAACCCCAATACCACCTTCTGTTTTTGGCAGATACAAGGAATCCCTTTTAATTGGTTGGTAAGTTCCACACCACAAATACCGGAAAACAGATTGTTCTATAATCTTTGCTCTCTCTTTCCCTAATGGAAATACATGACACATGTACCAGACTTTACTTAAAATAAGAGAATTTACAAGAATAGCCTTTTGATAAAAACAAGTATCGAGTCGAAAGCATATTTATTTTTACCTTAACTTTATTGATTAAAGCATCCCAGTTTTCATATACCGTTTTGTTATAATCATTGGTTATCAATATGCCTAATACCATACACTTATTGTTCTGTTGTATCCAATCAAGTGGCCATACCTTTTTGTCCTTCCAATTACCTAAACCCATGACACAGGTCTTATATCTATTTAATTCTGCACCAGTAGCTAGCTCAAATTGCTTTATAATACTAAATACTACTTTGATACTTCTTTCTTTACTAAGAAAAAGTGAACTGTCATCAGCAAAACCTACCACAAAACACTGGAACCAATTAGGGAGGTTCACTGGCACAATTTCCTTGCTTTGTTTAAATGTTCTGTATAGAGATTCTTGGAACAAAATATATGCTATCATTGACATAGGACATATTTGCCTTATGGATCTCTTAACAGGAAAAAAGCCGCTAACAATCCCATTTACACAAACTGCACTCAGACATCCAGTATATAACATTTCAATTTTCATGATAAACAACTCACTAAACCCCATCCGTGAGAGTGTTTAACACTTGAACCTCAAATTAACTCTATCAAAAGCCTTACTCTAATCCAGGTTAACTAGAGCAAAATCCAAATTATTTTCATTTGCATAATAAGTTACATCCCTAATTAGAGTACTACATTTCACTATTGACCGAACAAAACTGTTTTCATAATATAACTTTATGAAGAATCTATTAGCCAAAATTTTTGCAATGCAATTGTAATCTGTATTCAGTAAAGAAATAGGTCTCCAGTTTTTAAACACAATAAATCACCACTTATAGGTACTCATTTCAAGATACCCTTTTTTTGGCTTTTTCCTAATTCAAGGTCTAAATCTATCGCAAACTTAATCATTTCAGAAAACGCTGACTTAATTACACTCCATGTCTTTGAATAGAATTCCAGAGGAAGACCATCTTCACCCAGAGTTCTCCCTTTATTCATCTTCTTTAACGTATTAATATCTTGTAGCTGTTCATCAGTATTTATCTTTATGGATAGTTTTTCATCGTGATCCTTTACGTGACAGACTATCGCCTCTGTGTTGTCGAGCGTCACACCGCTTTCTAACCTCAGTTGCCTAATACTATTTCGCTTCCCTCTGAGTTTCTCTTTACCTAATAAATGTGCAGATAATCTCTCTCCGTTTATTCTCTCTTCTGTCCTTAACTTAATCTTTATACCTTCACATATTTCATCTTTTATTGATTTCATTCTATCTTTTATAGCCTTCATCTCCTCAAATTTATTGTAACCAACAGAAGCTTTACTTGATAAGTATTCAAGATAATTTTGCAAAAACGTTAGAGTGCCATGCTTCACTTGTATAGCTTTTTCAGGCAGTATATTGAAAAACTCTTTTAATTTTGGTTTCACAAATGTATCCCAACATTCCATAATGTTGGAGTATTTTATTTTTTCATTTGTAAAAAAATGCCAAATCTTTCAAATTTCTCGATGAAGTCGTCCCTCTCCTATAATGAAACATTTACCTTCCATATTCCTCTACCTATTTTACAACAATTATTAGGAAGAAATTCAGTTAATATCATATTATGGTGTGTCAAAGATAATGGAATATTGTTACAATTCTTAATATTACTGTACAAGTCAGTCACATACACACGGTCAATTCTTGAAGCATAATTACCTAGTATGTTTGTATATTAGGGGGTATTGTTCAATGAAAACCCGGGGTCTTTCAATCCCAAAGGCTGTTCTAAAGATTTAAGACCTTTTGATACATACCTCTCATTACCTGTACTAACATCTCTACCCGAAAATACGCAATTGAAGTCAGCAGCCAAAATCAAATTTGATATGTTGTTCCTTAAATAATACAAAATATCCACAGAGAACAAGTTCCCCCTCTCTCTCTTTCTACTTGAACCTGACGGTGCGTATACATTCAATAAGGAGAGATTTATATCATTATACCGTATCCTCGTAAATAATATATTTCCAGTGTCATCCTTTTCACTGTTAACAACTGAGATATTTGACTTTTTATTAAACAGAAAACACTTACCACCTTTACAGCGAGTAGGCATATTCATTACAACTTCAAAGTAGTCCTCTAAATATTTTATCTTATTCACATCTCTAATATTATGTTCTTGAACGTATAATACATCAATTTTAGATTGATCAACTAACATCTTTACTTTCAACTGCTTATTAAGCTCATTTAAACCACAAATATTTAATGAAGCAGTCACTAAAGCCATTTTTAAGGATATATTAAAGTGAATGCATACTAATTATCTACCTATTTTAGCCAGTTTAGAACATTTATTTTTACCATTACTATTATCATCATCATCATCATGTTTGTGTTTACCAGAGTTCTGATCACTAGAAAGACCATGATCTACTATATTATCAACAAATATATCCTGGCTCTCATTTAAGGGTTTTGACAACTCAAAAACAACAAAACATTCTCCTTCGCTATTATTCGATACTTTTAAGCATTTCTGACCATTGCCTTTTTTAATGGAAATTTTTACACCTGAACTGTCATTAACAGTAGTTTGCCATTTTTGTCGTATGGTATTTGAATTTTATCTCCGTTTCTATTCTTATTACCCTTTCCTTTAGTTCTATTGTTGCCTTTCTTTTCACTCCCTATTAAGGTTTCCTCAGGAATTTTATAATTCCTCATAGACTCAACATCCATACCATTTTCACCTTCACCCCTTTCTTCTTTATGAACTTCTTTTTCCGTTGGTATCTGCTCGTCTTCTTCACTGTTGACTATTTCTTCGGTTACTGTTTGCATGTCGTCTTTGTATTCCACCTTTATTCCATTTATAATTTCTTCATTGTGCACTTCTCCTGTTTCTACTTGCACAACTTCATCAGTAGATAACTGCAAACGAGCACATATCTCGTCGCCACTTATTCACTCATTCGATAATCTCCATTTCCCTCTTCTAATCCTTCCTTTTTTACCTTTTTGGTTTCCCTGAGTATTTGCTCTTGGACCTTTGTCAGCTTCACTATTTGTGTATACATCAGTTTTATCTTCACTAATATCAATTCGTCTTTGGCAATCATTTACCTCTTGTCCCTCAATGTTATTTCCTTCTCTTATTTGTTCTCTATTTTCACCATTATCCTTCTCAGATTTATTGTCATTTCTTTGTCTGCTTATGTCAGGGAAGCCTTTTTCATTCCGCATACTAGTTCCTTCCATAATATCGATGCTACAATCTTTCACTAGATGGCCTTCTTGTCCGCATCTGTAACAGGTTCTTTTCTGTCCATTATATAACATAATTAAGTTAAATCCAGACACACTTATCGATGAAGGAATTTTATCTCTAATCTTCATCTTTATTGTCTGTATCCCATTCAGCAGGCCTTTCAGGGGTCCCATACTGAATCTGTTGCTTCTTATTGAATCCATTTTTCCATATCTGCTCATAATATTTATTATAAATTCATCAGACAATTCAAAGGGTGCATTCCTTATCGTACATATGTATACGAGGTACTTATATTCACAACTTTCACACTACCTAATTATCTTAATTTGCTTATCCTCAAATTACCTTGCTATTTCCAAGAAATTGTTCTCTAAGCTAAACCCAACTACTACTTTATTCCTGCTTTCATTCTGTACACCCAAAATGTCAGCAATACCAAGTTTCAATTCTCTGAATAAGACAATACATACATTTTCGATGGACATATAACCTCCCAGGAATTGTAGACCAATGGAGTCCTTTCTCCTTAAAAAGCTTGGAAACGAATCCATGTTGTTTTAGTACTATTTATCATAAAACAACAAAGAGGACGGGTAAAATAAAAGTTTCCACTTAGGTCTATGTACTCACATCACTTCACGATGCTCCATGCATTGTTAGCAGTGCTTGAGTACATTACATCACCAAAAAATAAAGGCCAAAGAAAAGAGCGAAAGTAAACACAGGATCCTGTAACGATGTCTTCTTCTTCTCTAGCTGAATATATATGGTGCATCACTATGCCGTGACCGGAGATAATGAGTTAAAAGCCACACTAATGTATATGAGACCGAATTTATCAAAAAACAAAAAAGGTTAAAAAAACAGGGTGCTTCCGATCGTTTGCACAACGGCCCTCTTTAGCCAACTGAATAAAAAATACTAATTCCTTTTTTAAAGAGCCTAGAATGTCACGAAAAAATGAAATTCACTTTTTTTAAGAAAAACAAGTATTTTTATTCAGTTGGTTAAATTTTTATTGTATTTGGTTAAAAACAGTCTCATATATTATTGTGGCTTTTAACTCATCAATAGCTGAATGGCTGAGAGTTCCTAGTGCTTGGCTTCATAGCCGAAGTACCTCGTTTCCCTGATTCATTCATGTTACTGTAAGAAAAAACTATCTAATCATTCTACTTATCGAATATGCAGCAGATATTCTGAAGAAAGTTGATACAGTAGAAAGGAATGAAAACAAGATCTTGTTGGATTGTAGTAAGTCCCATAAACACGATATACGCGGCCAAGAGTTATGCCGTCAGAATTCTTCACAGGCCTAGCTTAAAAGTTGGTGTTGTCTACATTCATAATGATCGATAGATAAATATTAAATATGTAAATACTTAATATTGCCCGTTATGACACAGAAACGCTAAATGATAGCAGACAGCGCAATTTGAAAGATTGATTCATTGAGAGAGAGAGAGAGAGAGAGAGAGAGAGAGAGAGAGAGAGAGATTTTCTCCACTGAAATACAAAATTACTTCCATGAGAGGGAGAGAGAGAAACGATAAAATTGTTACATGTTCTATTCAATGATAATTTCATGTTTATATTTTACATTTCAGGTAAAGAGACATTAAAAAGGAATCCAACATTACGTGCAGAAAATGGAGGCCGGAAACACTGAGAAATCCAATCAGGATATTCTGTAAAATTACTGACTGATGAGAGTAAGACCGTAATGATTTGTTTTGTTGGAAAACTAAGGAATAATGTATAACATGGTGATAATATTGGCACTATACTGAAAACCCCTTAAAACCGGATATCCTATTTTTTTTTTTTTTTTAATGTAACAAGTTTTCTTTTCCCACAATGATAGTACTAAGTAACCTAATGGCATGAGTCTGAATGACACCAAAGAAAACTGAAAGTATCAAAATGTTGTGAACACTCTTCAGTAATAAACTTTTGATATTCAATAAACTATCTTTAAAAAACGTTCATAAGCATTCCATTTATATACTTGCATAAATACAAAGAGCAAAAGGATGACAGGAAGAATATAAACCCCTGAATGGCAAAGGGAAAATGTATAAATCAGAGGAAAGCAAAAAGAAATCATACTCAAATCAAGCAAAAAGTAATTTACCTAATCTGAATCGCTTAAACATTAAAGTCACTGATAGTCGTGAACACAATTATAAAACAACAGCTGTATAAGTATGCCGATAGACAATCTCAGGCTTCAGAAAAGACTTGTCGAAAGGTACAAATGCTTTCGAGAGACATTATCGACAATAAGTGCCAGTAATGCTTTGTTATTCACCAGAGATCATATTATTATCAAGTTATCAAGTAGTGAAATAAATCCATAAGAAATACATGAAATTAAAGTGAGAACCCTAAACATATTAAGAACATAATTTAGTCAAACCAGCTTTACAACCCGTGCCGTTCCTGATTCCATCTTTCCTTCTCCCTTTGGTGCGAGACGAACCTTCAGCCAATACAACTAAGAGTGAACTGATTAAACGATAGACCAAGCAAGCACAGATATGGTGGTCTCACAGGACTTGTCTCCTGATGTTACTGGGTACCAGCCAGTCCAGTGGAACGTGTCTGCTGCGTAGTGCATTAGCGAGGTTGATAAATTCATCCTCATGGTCCACATATCACGTTGCATCTACACGTGATAAACACAATATAATTAGTACGCTGTGTACAATGGAGAGGTTGATAAATTTGTCTTCATGCTCTGCACTTATCACGTTGTATCCACATGTCCAGATGAGTAGGGGGAAAGGGCCCAAATCCACTCAAAACCAAATCTGCTCAAAAACCAAATCCGCTCATCTCCAGACATAGGTCCTTTTGAGGGGCGGGTTATCCTATATCGATTGCGATGATAATTCTAAGTTTCTTCAGTATCTTCTTTGGGTATAAAGGCGAAGACGTTTAAAACTCATGTTGGTAAACTTAACAATGTATTTGCGAAACTACATCTCTTGAGTAGGTGCAAGAAGTTGTTCAGAAAACTTGATTCTAAGAGAGGAAGTAGAAGTCTGAGATACAATGCATTTACAAAATCATAGGAGAGCAAACCTTAGCTCAGCATACAAACATACATACAGATGAATATATGTCAACATGGTTTCTCGATGCCCCGACCAGAGAGATGGTAGAGAGTAGTAATAGTAAAACATCTGATCCCAAGATCAATGTTGGAGACAAGGTATTTTTAAAAATCAACGTGAGAAACGAGCTGAACTATAAGTTAGGCCCAAAATTTGAAGGTCCTTTTAGAGTCATTGAGGAAAAGATTGGAAACAGATTTGTAGTCTTAGAGGGAAAAACAGGCCTGTCGAAATTAACACATATATCAAAACTGAAAAGAGTGGTAATTAATATAATGTCGCGCAGTTGTTGCCTTTTTTTGTCTGTTTTTTGCAAATTGTTGGTGAAATGTGTTTATTGTTTTTATCTTTCATTTCTTCTACTATTTTTTTTTCTTATTATGCGCAAACTGCGGCATTTTGGCGTAATATTCAGAGTTCAATATTTTGCGTTGAAAGTTGGTTTGAAAATATGGCGAATTTCTGTTAGAGCTGAAAGATGTGATGATAAATATGTGATAATTCCTGTGTGTATGGGGTTTTGGAGCAGAATGTTTTTGGTTTTTTGGGGGGATGGTGGATTTTTTGGGGCTAAGTTTTTTTTTTTTTTTGTGGGCTATAATCTTTGGCTGTTGTTTTTCTTGTGGTTCTATTTTTTGGGCGGTTATCTGAGCTTTTACGAGCCGAGAGGGGGTTATTGGGGTTTTATGGGTTTCAGTGAAGATGTATTTTATTTCACCAGTGGTTATATTGGGTGGTTTTCTGTGTTTTATATATTGAAGAGGCGGTTATGTGGTTTTATATACTTGTGGTACTATCATGGGTGAGTTATGTTTTCAAGGACAATTTTTTGGGTACCTTTGGTGATATCCTAGGGATAACTTTGTGAAATGGGGTTATGTAGTGTTAGTATAGAATTTTTGGGGCTATTTGGAGAATAATGATTTCTGAGGTTGCAAATCTGATTAGACAAATCTATAGTGCGCTTGGAGATTTGCACTGTTTTCAGAGATGGTGATTATGACATTCCATGGGGATGTATGTAAGGGGTCGATTCCGGTTGATGAATTTGTTGCGGTAGCAAATTCCGTAACGATACATACTGCACTTATGGGGGAAAGCATTGGATTATATATATATTTTTTCTCTGTGTACGTTTTGTAATGGGGAAAGTTCAATTATTATTGTTATTATTATTTTTTTTTCTTTTCCTACGAGAGATGTCATAATTGGGGTTGAGCTTTACATAGCATTTCTATTTTAGACAGGAGGTATAATTTTTCGGGGCATATGAGTTAGATACAAGGGGTGTTCGGCATTATATTTCATGGAGGTTAATTATATAAACAGTAAAAGGGTTTTGCTGTTAGACATTATGGTTTTTTTTATAGTATGTTTGTCAGATATAGGATTACTTGTGAGGATTCAGTAGGTCAACATCATATTTTGTTTAGTGAGGAATTTTTAATACTTGACTATGAGATTGGGTACATTAATTAATGACATGTTTGTGTGGTAAAGTAAGGCTTTAGTTATTTTATGATCATGTAGACTTTTCAAGTACGGACACACAATGACTTTAGAGAATTCCCAACTTCACGTGATGTTGACGTCAGAGACGGCTTGGTTCTACAATACCAGAGGTTTTGTCTACACACGAGTGGCGATGCTATGGATCGCCTTTGCAATGGATGAGATGTCGTCGGTGGATCGTCTCAGGATATGTTCTTGGATAAGTCAGGAGTCTGCATTCTTCTACGAGGCGGGTGCGAGTCGCACTTGCATGGAAGTCACAGGATATTTCCTGGACAACGAGGTGGTGACCACTTCATTAGAAAACGTCGAATCTACAGTTTGGCGACGAGGGGGTGTTGGATACACTACGAGAGTCGCAGATGCTGAATAATTGTGCGTGCCGAATTGTTTCGAGATGGTTTACATGCTCAGCCTGCGTCTACAACTATCCGACAAGTTTCGCTTATCTTAGAGACGGATGAATTCTTCTTCGGTGAGTGTTACACAATTCCAGCTGTTGTGTTTATGACGTCCATAGTGATAGTCGAAATATGTGTTATGGGGGCTATCATGCAAACATTATGACCATTATATACTAGTTGCTGACGTGGTGAGCGACAAGAGTGTACAAAGGACATAGGCGGCTGACACATATTAAAGGAGAAAGCAAATTTATCGGTGAATTGTAAAACCTCAGAATTTTTTGCTTAGAGACAAGAGAGGGCCTAGCGACAAGCCTTCCTCGAAGGCTTGAGGAAATGAAAGAATTGAATTGATAATCATACAATGGAAGGTCGGAGAAGCTCGCCGTTGCTATGTGATTTTTAAGGTGTGTTCGGATATGTGCATGTGTTTGTGCGTGTAATGATGGGTCCAAACACCCGACACTGGAGAGAAAGGTGACACTCTCCTGAGATAAGCCATAAGGACGGTTTGGAGGACTCGGGGTCAAGAAAGCCCATCAAAAATGAATGGCAAATTTAAAAGGACTTAGGAAAGGTTGCCTTTGAAAAGAGAGAAGTGTAATGTGTATACATTTATTTAATACTTAATTATGTGTTGGGGAATATAATAGATATGTCTCTCTGTTTCAGATGGGTTCACAGCATTATACTAGAGAATGGGATTCTCTAAAAGACTTGACCATTTAAATGTAGTGATTAATAATTTGGGAGTTTGGGAGTGATTACTTAGTCTAATTCGGGAGAATAGAATGACAATTTACAGTCTTTTGTGGGTCAGACTTAGTTTCTAAAGTTACGTCTTTTAATCACTTTGTTCCATATCATGTTCAGCTAGCTTGGGAAAGAAAACCCATATTTTTGTATATACAAGAATTCATTAGCCTAGCTATATCCTAGCTTGACACCGTTTGCAGAGAGATAATCAGCAGCTGAAGGTAAGAGAGTTGTCACTTGCTTTATTTTTTATTTAGCCAGTGCCGAATGGTCAAATATGCTCGGCAATATATATACTATATTGCGACAAAGTGCCAAGTATCTGCTTACTACACTTACCAATCGGAAAATAGATACCTCACAACAGCCAGACACATGAACCTTCATCTCAGATAAAATACGACTGAAAGGCAACAGTGATCCCTTTAAAACTTATTAATTATACAAAATCTTTGACTAAGTTTATTAACACAAGTGTAAGTTTAATCTTAAATGTAATTATATTAATTAAGGCGTTCACTACATCAACAACTTTTAAAAGTCAAAGTATATCCCTAGTTCTAACTTACTTCAACAAAGCTGAAGGAAAACAGCTCAATTACTTCTCTATATTTCTACCTAAACAAAATTAAATATACAGGTGAAAAAAAAACTCATAAAAATTTTAGAAACAAAAATTTATTAAACTTAAAATTTATAAGCGAAATTCACAATCACAGGGAAATTTATTATTACTGGAAAACCACAGAAAGTTTAATACTTTCTTGAATTAATTATTAAGTAAAATTAAATCAAAATTAATTTACCATAAAAATCCAGAAATTAAACTATTCAAGTAAAATTCAAAGTGTAAAGTAACCAATAAGATTTGAAAATTAAATCACAAGTTTTAAACAACAATAAAACTTGAAAAGAATTCTAAGTAAAGGCTAAGTAATTCACAAGTGTTAAACTCAATTAAATATGCAATTATTAATTAATGAAAACAAACAAGTTAATCAAACAAATTGAGAATGCAAAAAAAAACAATGCATCAGAATATTAAATTCACCACCAAAATTTGAAAAACACGAAATGGTGCTACAGAATATAAAAATCACACACTTCAAAAGAATTGAACACAGAACATTATAATTTGTAATGTGTAAAGAATGAAATAGTTTCACCAAACCCCCTAAATAATGTTTTTAAGTTGCAACTTAAAACTTGTAAAAACACATCACATTGGTATACCAATTATGCTTCAAGTGCAACTCGAATTCACTATATTACTCCAAAAATTCACCATAGTATTCCAAAAATGCCCCGTTACACACTTGTACAACGTCTGCTCAGATTCCACAAATAAACACTAATAAGTAAATAAATCTAAAACTAATAAGTGACAAATCACTAAGTATAAAATCTTTACGTTAATGTAAAATCAAAATGCTCTCATACTGAAAGAGAGAGAGAGAGAGAGAGAGAGAGAGAGAGAGAGAGAGAGAGAGAGAGAGAGAGAGTCCGATTGTTTATTTAGATGGACTGTCAATGAATTTATTGTTCCATCACTTTTGCATATAACTAAGGAAGACAATAGTAACCATGCTAAAACTCTAGTGCTTCATAAACGCTGGATATCACAAAGTTGATTCTGTCAAACTCTATGGCAGGAATATTATTCTTATCAATCTATTTTAGATCTTTTTATGCTAAATTTTATTCTGAAATATAACATTCTAGAACTCAATGATGCCCTCCATATTTCGATAAGAATACTAATATTATAATGAAATGACCAACTTCGCATTATTACATCCACTCCTATTTCTCTTAGAATTAAGATAACAAAATGAATGGTTTGCTGTACAGAGAATAAAATAATTTTTTACAAACACTCCATAGTATTCTTAATCCATAAAGCCTCCAGCTGAAATCAGAAGGAATTAGAAGTGTTGGGCTTGTAAAGAATACTGTTACGATAAGAGCCCAGATTGTGATGGTCTGGGCTAAGGAGACGAAAAAGTAGAAGGCTTGATAAACTGTGGGAGGATTTACTGGAGAAGAGTTTAGCAGAAACATCAAGACAACTGACCACTAGCTTAGGGATAGCAGGGAGGATAAAGAACACTCTATAGTAACCTTATTCGTTTCCAAAAATTTTGACAAAAATTGCTTTCAATGTTTGCCGTAGCATTTTATGCTTCAGTACGAAGAGGAGATTGTGACTGAAGACGATCGATTGTAACAAATTGTGTTGACAAAAAATCAACTCAGGTTATACCCTTTTTTATTCAAGGACTCTTCAAATGAATTCTGATTTTTTAAAAATCTGTAAAAATCACTAGATATAAAGACAAATAACAGAGCTGATGAAATGACGTTCATTACAACTGGCATACTGGTTCCCAATGATGGGTCACATAACAGGAAGTCTCCAAATCTTTATCGTTACAGTTTTTGAGGATAATGAGCTACAACATTCACGTGATTATATAATGTAAATAACCATGTACAATGTATGTTTAGCCTACAGCATTCAAGAAAATGCTTCAACTGACAATCCACATCTAATAATGCATTATTTCATAATAGGATATGGTTACATTTAACGGCCTTGCGCTAGGTGGTAACCCTATAACCAACGCTTGTATAGTAGCCTACAACAGTCGTGATATGAAACAAGACAATCTAAATCTTGGTTTAAGGACATAAGTGAAAGGACAGAAGAAATGTCACGAAAGCTTACCAAGGCAATTTGTTATTCAGAGCCGATCTTCTGAATGTAGAAAATGGGGAAGAGAATAAGTTTTAAAATCTTAGTGTTAGTCTGCCAATCCATCGTTACTTTGGTGCCGTTATTTATCAAGAAATTCATTGTTATTTTACCGTCAGTTTATTTTATTTTATGATCTCAAGGAGCAGCCAAACATCAAATACTAACCATAAAGTCTGAGCAGAGATAAAAAGAAGAAAAAAAAAACTATCGGGTAAAGTTTTAATTACAGTGAAGCAAGTTACAATAAACAGCAATTATGCTCTGTCATTGTTTTGGAGGTCATAAACAACACTAAACCTCACTCCCAAATTCAATGCTGAATTCATTATGGTGTCCATACATGAATACGTTTAGAAGACAAACTTACAAAACCCTATAGGTAAAGATGATTCCTTCACAGTCTGAAAAGTATTTCTGCACTGTTTTCACTTCCACCTAAAAAGAACATGAAAATTTTAGTTTTTCCACAAGAAAATATCCTAAATTTAGTTTAAAAATTATAAAGAACACTGAACAGAAAAGTAACCTGCTCTAAACAACGTAATGCATAGCCATAAACAGACCAAGCATGAAATTTAATCTTGAATAATGATTATTTGATCATTCCTTTTTCCACCATCTGGGTGATATGCTTGTCCTTATAGAACAATTAATTCCCGACAAACTCCCGATACACTATTTGAAAGTGGGCAAAATGGTCATATAAAACGGTAACAATTGTGACAGATATCGATGAGGATTTGACATATGTCACAATTATGTTACCGTTTATTCGTTCTAGATTAAGCTGGCCTTATGCCGGCACGGGGTTTTAGTCTGGAGGAATCCTCCAACGATTGTTTTACCTAAGTTTCATTAAAAATACTACTTCTTCCACTTCGAAACACCTTGTAAACACACAGACAGTAGGCTAAATGTACACGGTCAAGGGCAGAATATTACGTGTCTATGCCCTAGTCTGCAATAAGTAATACTGTAAAATAAGACGCATTGAAATAGATACCTTTGGTAAGATCCAGGAACCTACTCAGCTTCTACCGACAATAGAAACTGAAATGTGGTTTATAACGTATATGGGATTCTTTTCGACACAAGAAAACCTTGTTGTCTGAAGTATACTCTAGTCTAATGTCTATAGTATTCTATACAAAGTCAAAGACAATGGGTTTTCGAATCTTGCGCTGTTTTAAATAATATCAAATAAATTGTTATGGTACGATAATGTACGGCATGTTTTTGTTTGGACTATTAGGCATTCAACGGTTAAAATGGGCAATTATATATGTTTTAGATTGAAGGGTACAGGGTATTTATAGGCAATATTTTAGTAGGGATTTTGCATGTCCATGATTGGTTCTGGAACCTATCCCCACAAATGGGGCCTAATATATATAATATATTAATATATATATATACGGGGTATATTATATATATAATATATATACTAAATATAAAATATATAATATATATATAATATATACTATTATATATATAAATTTATTATATAATTTGGATATTATATATGATATATATAGATATATATATATATTATATTATAGTAAATATAATATTATATATATTATAATATCTATATATTATATCTACATATATTCTAGTTATATATATATATTTATATATATATATAAGATATACATATATATATATCTATAATATATATTATATATATATATTTATATATATTAGAATATTGTATAATATATCTTATATATATTATATATATTATAAATTATATATGTAATATATAATATAATATTATAGATATATTAAATAATATAATATGTATATTATTATATGTTTATTATATAATTGTATATAATATATATATATAAAATATATAATTAAATATATTAATATAATAATATATTATATACTTAATATATATACATATATACATGCATATAATATATGTATATATATATAATATATATATTAGTATATATATATATATGTATATAGTATATATAATATATAATAATATATATATTATTGTATATATATATATATATATATATTATAAATATATGCATAATATTATATCTAGTTTGTGTGACTGTGTGTGCACGTGTATTGGCCTGGTCGGTAAAAACACTGAAGTCCTGATATTATCTTCTCGCTGATTCGAATACATGAGAGGACAAGATTATTATCAACTAAAAAAATTTCCAACTCGGTTAAAACCTATTTTAAAAATATATTAATTCCAAGTTAGAGCGATTTAGATATTAAAGTACACTTATAAATTAGTGCATTTATATAAATCAAGGTGATGTGATAAAAAGTCATATATATATATGAATAATTATCACATCGAACCGTGAATCCATTTATATATCAATCAAGCTACTAAATCCTTTAATATCTAAATTCACTTTACCTCCCAAATGATATATTTTCATATATGTACCGAAGGGGAAGTTTTTAAGGTTGATAATATTTCGTCCCCCCATGGGATCGAACCACCGTCCAGGTGGACGGACGAAATCAGGACAGTCAGTGGACGCTATCCAATCAGCCAACAGAGACGCTATAAGTTCATAACGATTCTGACCTTACTCACCCTCGATCTGGGTGCCTTCGTATTAGAATCGATATGAAACCCGTCTACCATGTTGGCCAATTCAAGCGTTTGACCAGCACGTAGCCTTTTGTTATGAATAATTATCACATTCGAACCGTGATCCATTTATATATCAATTCAAGCTACAAATGTCCTTTAATATCTAAATTCACTTTACCTCCCAAATGATATATTTTCATATATGTTACCGAAGGGGGAATTTTTAAGTTGAAAAATAATTTCGTCCCCCCATGGGATCGAACCACGTCCAGGTGGGACGGGGACGAAATCAGGGACAGTCAGTGACGCTATCCAATCAGCCAACAGAGACGCTATAAGTTCATATCGATTCTGACCTTACAAATACCCTCGATCCTGGGTGCTGCGGTAATTAGAATCAATATGAAACCCCGTCTACCATGTTGCCATTCGAGCGTTTGACAGCACCGTAGCCCTTTTGTTATGAATAATTTATCAACATCGAACCGTGATCCATTGTATATATCAATTCAAGCTACAAATGTCCTTTAATATCTAAATTCACTTTACCTCCCAAATGATATATTTTCATATATGTACCAAAGGGTAATTTTTAAGTTGATAATAATTTCGTCCCCCCATGGGATCAAACCACCGTCCAGGTGGACGGGGACGAAATCAGGACAGTCAGTGACGCTATCCAATCAGCCAACAGAGACGCTATAAGTTCATATCGATTCTGACCTTACAAATCACCCTCGATCTGGGTGCTTTCGTAATTAGAATCGATATGAAACCCCGTCTACCATGTTGGCCAATTCGAGCGTTTGACAGCACGTAGCCTTTTGTTATGAATAATTATCACATCGAACCGTGATTCATTTATATATCAATTCAAGCTACAAATGTCCTTTAATATCTAAATTCACTTTACCTCCCAAATGATATATTTTCATATATGTACCGAAGGGGGGACGAAATTATTATCAACTTAAAAATTCCCCTTCTGTACATATATGAAAATATATCATTTGGGAGGTAAAGTGAATTTAGATATTAAAGGACATTTGTAGCGTTGAATTGATATATAAATGGATCAGACGGGTTCGATTGGTGACAATTATTCATAACAAAAGGCTACGTGCGTCAAACGCTCGAATTGGCCAACATGGCAGACGGGGTTTGGGCATATTCGATTCTAATTACGAAAGCACCCAGATCGAGGGTGATTTGTAAGGTCAGAATCGATATGAACTTATAGCTGTCCCCTCTGTTGGCTTGATTGGATAGGCGTCCACTGGACTGTCCTGATTTCGTCCCCGCCGTCCACCTGGACAGTGGTTCGAATCCCATGGGGGGGACGAAACTTTTATTTCAACTTAAAAATTCCCTTCGGTTACGTAAATATTGAAAATGTAAAATTTCATTTGGGAGGTAAAGGGAATTTGAATGTATATTTAAAGGACATTTTGTAGCTTGAATTGATATATATATATATATAATATATCTAATATATCTCTCGATTAAATATCTATATATGTTAATATGTAATATATATGCATATATTAATATATATTATATAATATAGTATATATATATATTATCTAAGCATTGGTCAAGGCCAGGTAACGTGACTTCGTCCGTGACTGATAATAACATAGAGAGAATAGAGGAGAGAAGAGAGTGAGAGGAGTGAAGAGAGACAGATCCAAAAGTCACGAAACGGAAAGTGAAACGACTCGTTACTGCCAAGGACCTTTTCGCAATCTAAGTAAAATATGCTGAGCCGAAAGGCCTCGCAGTAGGTCCATCGTTTTTACTTTCATTTATATACCATATTCCATCATGTTCCTCAAATTTTCGTGTTTCAGTTATGTTAGATATATATAATATTATAGATATAGTATATACTATATATTATATATATATATATGGAATATGCATATATATTATAATATATGTTTTATTATTATATATATTATAATATAATATATATTAATATAGTTATAGATATATATATATTATATTATTATTATCTCTAATTATATATATATATATTCTATCTATATGTCATATTACTATATATATCTAATCTACCCTATCTCATATATCTATCTATATATCTATGATTATTATGTTATGTTGTGTACTTATCGTCTTATATTCTATCTATCTGTGTGGTGGTGTGGTGTGTGTGTTTGGTGGTGTGTACGTGTGTGTGTGTGTGTTTGTCTATTGTATTATATCTATATCATTATATTATATAATATTATTATCGATCTAGTATATTATATAAATATTGTATTCTATACCACTTCTATACTATCGTATTCCTACTATCTAGTCTCTATAATCAATCTATCTCTATATTATATCTATCTATCTCTTCTCTATCTATTTCTCTTGGTGGCTGTGGGGTGTGTGTGTGTGTGTGTTGGTGTGTGTATTGTGTGTGGTGTAGTATTATATACTATACTATCGTTCCTATACTATCTTATGATATCGTATCTCTACTCTCGATATCTATCTATAGATCTCATTATATATCTCTACATATTCTCTATATATATCTATCATATAATATATCTTATATGTTCTCTACCTATAAATTGTACTCTAAATATACCTATCTACCTATCTATCTCGTCTCATTCTATTACTTCATCTATCATACTATCGTATCTATCTCTATACTATATCTATCTATCATCTCTATCTATATATAATATAATAGCTATATATCTTATACCGTATACGTTATCGCTCTTCTATCATAATATATATAATCTCATATTCTTAATATATATTATTTCTGTATGAATCACTCATATTTATTCTCATCTTAATTATCTCTCTATGTCTCTTACTATCTATTGCTCTATCTCTCTCTCTATCTTCTAATCTCTCTCTCTAGCTCTCTGACTCTCTCTCTCTCTAGTCCTCTCTCTCTCTCTATCGCTCTCGCTTATCGCTATAGACAATATCGCTCTCGCTAGCTCTCTCTCTTCTCTCATAATCTAGATTACTCTCTTCTCTCTTCCTTATCTCTCTCTATCTCGCTCTCTTCCCATCTACTATAGGTCTCTCTCTCTCTATTCTATATCTCTCTCATCTCTCTCTAATCTTCTTCGCTCGCTTCTCGCTCTAATGTTTATTTGTGGTTCTCTACCCATACTCTACCCATCTGGCCATGGGTCGCCCTTTCTCCACTTCTTCCTTCCAAGCTCTCTCTTGGCCTGTTTTCCTGAAGCGACCCCACATAACCACCTCCCGAACTATCACCCTTCTTATCCCCTTAAACCCTGGTACCGTATTGTTGGCTGCTATCTTCGTCGTCCATCCCTTGGTTCGTTCTACGCTGTCCCTGAGTTTACCTGGTCCTAACTTGGCCTCCTTTTCGTGCCATCCATAAATTCACTGTTGTGAAAATTTGCAAAATAACAAAATCATCCCTTTCCACTAAGATTGTATTAATGGCATAGAGAATCTTTTCCGATGCAAATTCAATAAATTAATTTAGATATCCCCAAACTAATTATTTTAACAATATGTAACTTTTTTATTCTGGCCGCCATCTTAATCTTCAAATTTCAATTTTTTTGCTTCTTGTTGGTTCCTATTGTCTTTGCCAGTATAACCAAGTTCCCAACAATTATCCTGGACCAGAAAATAAAGAATGCATAAAAGAGATATGGAAACCGCTCTTCTGCTACCCGCACCCAATCATCTAACCTGATTTAATTATGTTATCAAAAAAGCTCACAAAAACGTTTTATAATGTTGCTATTAATGAAAAGAAATGACTAAAATGTACTTAGCTTACCTTAATTTTCGTGGATTTGAAAACATAAAATTAATATTTAAATCCGTTTAATGTTAATGGTAATGTTCTCTATATAACAATACCATTAAAGATATGCTAAATGGTAAGAATAAGTCCCGTCTAACTAAATAAACAACAACATTTACGAAACTTCCCTTGTAAGGATTGCCCTTGCGTTTTGAACGTTGGTCAGTTCAAGTAAAAATTTTATGTTTGTACAGCATTAAGCAACAATGTCTATTCAGTTTTGGAACAGCCCAGACTTCAAATTGCACTGTTTTATCCTCATCTGAGTGAAAATCCTCATTGTAATTAATTTGGGGAGGGTGATACCTTCTGGTTCATTGCCTAGATCTAATGATTATATTTCAAGAAACATTTGACTGGAATCGGCAATTGATACAAATTCACTTCTAAAAACAATATAAATCTTAGTCTTGGGAATGTTGCCATTTGGACCCATATCTTTTGTAAGGATGTTTGTAACAGGAACCCTTTAAAATAATTGAACAACTAATAAAATTAGTCCCCCACATTTATATGATTTTATTTCTTTCTCTCTCTCTCTCTCTCTTCCAATTCGTCGTCTCTCTCTTCTCTCTCCGTCTTCTCTCTCTATCTCTCTCTCTCTCTCTCTGGGTTTGATATCTCTCTCCCTCTTTGTTCTCTTGCTCGATATTATATATATTTATATAATATATTATAATATATATATATATATCTATATATATTTATTAATTTTCTATATATATTTATATATAATATATCATTTATTTTCTATTTTCTTTCGTCTTTTCATATTAATAATTTTTAATTTGGGGGTGCAAAATTTTTGTGTAAAAATTTCATGATACTTCCAAATTGTATAATGCCTCCCGTGGTTTTTTTCAAAATGTACTGTTTTTCTGGCAAGAATCTTGTTTGTTTACTGCATGTATCCTTTCAAGGGGTGGTGGCTAGCCTCAGGGCGGCTTCCTCCTTTTCTGTTGAGTGAAAACATCGCCCTTGTATTGGTCAGTTTGTATATTAAGCCACTTCTTTTGAACTTATTGGCTGTTCTCCTTTTAAACAATTATATATAATTATATTAATATAATTATATATATATATATATTATAGTATATAATTTAATAATTATGATAACATGTTATTAGATATTATATAATAGGATATATATATATTATATATATATTATAATATATACATTACATTTATATATAGTTAATTATATTATAATATTAATAATATATATAATATCTTCTATATAATATAATATAGTATATATATATAATATATATCTATTATAGTATGTATCATATTGTAATATATATATATATATATAAATTATATATATAATAATATATATTATATATTATATAATATATTATATCTAATATTCTTATATATTATATATATATATACTATATATATATTTCCATATACCATATAATAGTATATATAATATATATATTGCTTCTATATATATATATCATATAAATATATAGTATGAATCTATATTATATCTGAATGTGCTATATAATGTAATTTAGTTATATATATAATATTATATATATATATCAACTATCTAGTTATATATATAAATACATCTATATATAGGTATCTTATATATAAAAATAATAAAAAATAAACTCTATTAAATGTCAATAGAATTATAAATAAATATGTCATATATAAAATAATATCTATATTATCAATATATAGCTATATATATAATAACGGAGTCCTCATAAAACACCAATAAATATAGAGATAAAAAGTAACTATATTTCAGAGACTGCTGTCTCTCAAAAGATCTTACATGGAATAGATGAATGAGAAAATATTGTTGCCAGAAAAGGTGTTTACTTATACCAAAGAGGTCCATCCACATGTAAGCTAATTTAGGTCACCCCGCCCCCGCTGATATTCTTGCCACTTTAATTAGAATAAGTGAAGTAAAAACTCATTATTAGGTTTAGAACATGAAAACCACTTATGTAATCGATCGTACATACTAAAAACCCAAATCTACTGCTCCTCTTTGAGAATTTTCGAATTTATAACCATGTACCTGCCTTCTTTTATTTTTTAAGGCCGATTCCAATCATTTTGAGCTCTTGGTACCAGGCAGTTGCTGCTATAAAGTTACCACGTGAAAAAAACTCCAGTTTATTCTATGGTTTTTTTCATGGTTCATTTTCTATGGTTGAAAAGAATAGCCCCAAGTTCTGTTTTGTTCCGTAACCCTAACTGACCCGTTTGTGTTGTATTGAATCTCTGGGGAAGGTTTTGTTTTTTACCTGTAAAATCCGATGTAGGATTGGGTCACAGTCCTGGCTGGCCAACGGGATCTCGTAATACCCCAGTGTCCATTGGGCGATGTCTTTTTTGTTTGGACGTTTAATTCTGGGATTTGGCTTAAGGTGTTTGGGTAAGGTGAAATGGCAAAGGGTTGGTTATTTTTCCCGCGGGTGTGGGTTGGTACTCTCTTAACCCTCATCGTCCCCCTCCAGGTGAGGAATTTTTTTTTATTTTTGTTGTTGGGTGGTATCCCCCCTCTGGTCTTGTCCTTTAGGGGGTCGGTGGAAAATTACGTTTTGCTTTGTGAATTGGCTTTCTTCAATTATGTATGGTCCCTAGGATACTTTTGAAGACGAAATTGTTGCGTTGTGGCTTAAGTTCCAAATTCCTTTTTCTAGGAATTCCTGGGGTGGAACAAATTCGTAAGGCTCTTAAGAACAGGTTATGCTAGCTTACACCTTATCTTGATAGTAATTGTCGTGATTAGCTAAAGTAGGTGAACTGTTTGAAAGTGAGAACGTTGGTTTTCTGTAATATGGGTAAATTTGTAATTTCTGTCGTGTCCCTCTGATTTATTAAAACATCAAGAAAAAGGAATTTTGTTGTTTTGTTTTCCCATTCAACCTTTAAATTTGATGCTGGGCAGTAATTGCGTTTTTAATTTTTGTTATAGGAATTCATTAAAATTTGCCCCACCTCTTATCCCAAAATGGTTGTAGGATATTATCCCCAACTATCTTCATCCACAGCCTGGTTTTTGGGTTTGTTTTTATTGCACTTATTGAGTATAGTTTTCGAAAGTATTCCTCATGTACATGATTGGGCTTAAAAACAGGGCCTTAGTAGGGATCTTATCCCATACTACACCCGAATTTTTGCTTGTAGAATGATTCCCCGAATGAAAATACGTTATTAGATGCAACATAAATTTCAACTAACTTCTTTAATTATTTTGTCAAGTGACCAATGGTAAAATAATCTGAATAGGGGGATCATTTTTTCCCTTTAAAACAAACTGAAGCACGTCCCTTTGTACTGGTACTTTTTGTGAAATAGGGAAGAATCAAATAAATAACATCCGTCAAGGCTTAAAAGTTTTATTGTTGTGAAGTGGTATATGGATTGTGCTTTCTCTCTGAATTTTTGTACAAAAATCTTCCCTGATTTGTTTAATGTGACCTAAAAAGGGAAAAAAAGGGTGCCTAAAAAAGTGGAAAGGAGGCCCAGCCTAACCATTTAGAAATTTTGGTATTATGAAAGCGTCCGGCCCACATGAAACGATGGGTCTGAATGGTAAGATTTGTCTTTTGTGAGGTTTTGGGAAGGCCATAAAAGTATGGGTAATTTAGGATTAATTACTTTGAATTTCTCTAATAGTTCAATACTCTTTTTTGTGCCTTGGGCCAATTATTCTTTACTTTCCGAAAAAATTTCAAATTGTTGGAACGTTTTGGAGGGGATTTTTTCCGTGCAGTTTTTTTCGTGATGTTTTTGTGTTGCTAAGGAGCTGGTTGATTTTGTCGAGGTTTTTAGAAAACGGTTCCCTTTGTCCATTATTACGATTTTTGCCATCTTTGTCGGATCTACTTTTAAATAAACCTCTAAACTTTTTTAGCGGAGTGGGATGGCTTACAATGAATCTGCGGGGTACAGGTATGTTTCCTTATGTAGGTCCAGTTAAAGCATTTTAGTAAAACACTTCCTTTTCAACATATCTCCTCCACGGCTGTAGTTTTTTTCAGATTATGAATTTTATCAAAAGCCACTATTGAAGTCCAAGGTTGTTTTTATTTGCGGCGTACACTGGCATAAAGGGCAAAGGATTGAAGCCTAAAATTTAAAACTAAATGTTGATTTACCAGTAAGGGGGGGTTTTTTTTGTGTGATAAGTTTTACAAACTTTGTCTTGTTGGCTCAAGGTTTTCCTTCCTGCGCTATTTCCTATTAGGTTATTTACAACTTGCGTAAAAAGTCCTGTTGGAATAGAGTCAAGCTATTAATAGCATACGGCAATGTCGAAACGAAGAATGTAAATCAGATACCTGTTATGTATCATAGGTCCCTTAGTGGAGGAGTCGAAGATTTAGACTGAGTTGCCATGATATCAACTCTGCGTAGTTAACGAAGATGTCGTTTTTTCCGTATTGGTGATTCCTTTTCTTCCAGGAAAATCTTGGTTGGTGATAGAGGGAAGGGGTCTGATTGCAGAGTCCCATCTCCCGAATCCGTAACATTTTTTTTGGTTATACTTGTTCTTTGGGAGGCATTCTTTTAAAAAGTTTTTGTTTTTTGATTTTTCAGCCCTGTTTAGTCCTGTAACAGTTCTTTCTCAAACCTTGGGCGGAAAAAACTGGCTTGCAACCTCTGGAAGTGAGTGAAGAACTCGTGGAACCGCGGGTTGAATTCCCATAATGGCCTTGAAAATGACTTGATAAAAAATTGAAAATTTTTCTGTAACAACAGACTTGCCATCTAATAAAAGGAGACCCATAAAAACCACCAAAATTATAGAGAGAAAAGTACTAATAGTTTCAGAGACTGCTAGTCTCTCTCTTCAGTTAGAATGAATGCTAAAAAGTTTACAGAAAAGGTGGTATATATAACCTCAGAGGTCCATCCCTCAGGCAAACCCAATTAGGTCACCACGCCCCGTTGATAATGCTTCCGTTTATGAAGTAAGCGTTGTTTGAATGAAAACCTTGTCGATCGTGTAATCTGAAATCCAATGGCTCCTTTTGAGATTGTTCATTAACCTGCCTTTCTTTTATTAAGGCCGATTCCATCATTTGAGTCTGTTTTACCTGCAGTTGGCTGGTTTTTTTTTATAAAAGCCCCCCCTGCTATTAAAATTACCACGTTTGAAAAAACTCCAGTTTTACTCTATGGTTATGTTCTTTATTTATAGGTTGAAAATAGCCGCGTTCTGTTGGTCCATACCTAACTGACCGTTTGTTGTTGTATTATCTTCTGGGAAGTGATTTTACTTGTAAATCCGATGTAAGATTGGTCTACAGTCCTGGCAATATGGATCTCGTAAAAGCCCCACACAGTGTCCTTGGGAGATGTCTTTTGCTTGGGACGTTAATAATCAGGGATTTTGGGCTGAGGGGTTTTGGGTTTGGGTAGGTAAATGCAAAAGGGTTAAGATTTTCCCGAGGGGGTGGGGGTTGGGCTTTACTCTTCTTAATAGTCCTCCATGGTGAGGAATTTTTAGTTTTTATTGTTGGAGGTATCCTCTGGGTCTTGTCTTTAGGGGGTCGGTAAAAAAGAAAATACCATTTGCGTTGTGAATTGCTTTCCTCAATTATATGGTCCAAGATACTATAGAGACGAAAGTTTTGCTTGCGAATTAGTTTCAAATTATTTTTGTCCAGGAATTGTTCTGGGAACAAATTCGTAAGGCTCTTAAGAACAGGTTGCTGGCTACACCCTATCGTTAGATAGTAATGTCGTGAATAGCTAAACAGTAGTGTATTGTAATGAAAGTGAAGAACGTTGGTTTGTTTTCTGTTATGGTTGGTGAATTTGTATTCTGGTCGTGGTCTGATTAATTAAAACATCCAAGAAAAGAAATTTTTTGTTTGTTTTTTTGTTTTCCCCCACATTCAACTTTAAAATTTGATGGCTTGGGCAATAACTGGCGTTTAATTTTGAGAGGAATTCATTAAAAATTGCCGCCAACTATTATCCCAAAATTTTAGGATATCATCCACATATCTCATCCACAGCATGTTTTTGGGTTTTAATTGCATTTTATTACTGGGTTTGGTTTCAAAGTATTCCATTGTACAGAATTTGGCCTAAAACAGGACTTAAAGGACTACCCTAACTACACCCGAATTTTTTGTTTGCTTGTATAATGGATTTCATCGCAATGAAAATATGTTTTTAATTGTGCCATAATTCAAACTAAAACTTTTTATTTTGTTTTGTCAACACAGCAGATCAACACAATTTAGAAATGATCTGGATAGGGGGATAATTTTTTCCTTATAAACTGAACAGAACGTCCTATACTGGTACTATTTGTGTAACTTAGTATATATAAATATATCAATTATATATCTAATATATTTCATAATTATATCTTTATATATATATATATAAGTAATGTATATTATATAATATATATATATATAATATATAGTAGCTAATTATTATATAATAATTATATATATATATATACATATATTATTATCTATATTTATTCTAGATCTATATATATATACGTATATATATCATATATATATATTGTTAAATGTCTAATACATCTATACCCTATATATCTTATTTTCTATATATTATTATATCTATTATATTATAATATATATTAATATTATATGTATATATTCTAATCTCTATTAGATATATATAATATATATATATATATATATATATATTCTATATCTATCAGACTATTATACTATAATCTATCTAGATATATATATATATATAGAAAATATATAGATATATATATATAGCTATATATGTGTATTCTCTATATATATATCTATATCTATATATAATTATAATCTATATAATATATATATAAATCAAATGCTATATATAATATATATATATAACTCATAATAAATAAATAAATGTTGTATGTATAATTATAATTATATAGATAATATTATAATAAAAAATATTAAATCATTAGTTATATATATAGTATCTCTATCTAATTTTATATATTTAATATAATATATAATATATATCCTATATATCTAATATCTATATATCTATATATATATTATTATAATATATATATATATCGATCTATCTATCTAATATAGAATATATCTCCTTATATTTATATATCATCTATCACTACTACATCACATAAAAAAATACACTCATAATCTAATGTATAACATAATCTTTTCTATATAGATCTTATATATCTATAAATCTATATATATATTTCTATCTATAAAAAAAGATGATAATCAAAAAAATAAATCATTAATCGCTGTGGTGTGGTGTGTTTGTATCTGTATCTCTGTGTATGGTATATCTATATCTATATTACTATATCTTTATATATCTATATATATAGCTATAATTACTCTCTCTATGTATAGTGTATATCTAATATATCTATTCTTCTTCTATGTATCTCTGTCTCTCTAATATATTATCATATATACCAATCGCTCTGTATATATCTTATCTAATAAATCTATATATATTCTATATTTCTTAGTAACTATATAATGTCTCTATATATATCTATCTATCTATCTATATATATATAATATGTATATCTGTATATATATAATTGTATCATTAATAGGTTAGGTATATCTGTCTAAATATGTATCTAGTGTCTATTCTGGTATATAATGTAATCCCTTCTACTTTTTCATATCATAGTATCATGCTATTCTTAATCTATCATTCTCTATCTATATACCAATCTATATCATCTCTCTATATCTCTCATCTCATATCATATATGTATATCTATTCTATCTCATCTCTCTATCATATCATGTCCTCTATACCCTCTCATGTCTCTATTAATATCTCTACTATATAGTACTCCTCTCTCTATATCTGCCATTCTCTCTATCGTCTATATTCTACTCTCTCTAGATATGTCTCTTCATCTCTCTCTATCTACTCTATGTCTCAAATATCTGTGTTCTCTATGCATGCAATGTACATATATAGAATCAGTATAAATTACATATAAATGTCTAATAAAAAAAAAATACTCACTCTATCTAATCTAATATATATATATATATATGTCTGCAAATATAATATATGTGGTAATTTATATCTGTGTGGGTACTATATATCATAGGTAACTGAATATATGTATATAATCTATATATATCAAGTAAATTAATATATACTATATATATATAATATAATCATATATACTATATTTATACTTATATAATATATAGGATTGCCTTTGGGGGAGGGGGCCGATAATATATATATATCTATTATATAATATATATATATATATCTATATGTATATATATAATATAATATATATATAAAAGGTATAAAGCCCACGGAAAGGGAAAATTAATCAAACGGAGTTTTCTGCAAGAGATCTTTCGACCTCAACCGTCCTTTACTTCTTAGCAGATAAACTGAGTAAAGGACGTTTGAGTCGAAAGATCTTGCCAAAACTCCGTGATTTATTTTTCTTTGGTGTTTCGTGGCTTATACCTTTTTTATTTATGGATTTATCACGATCCAAACTTTCGTGATTCAGTAATATATATATATATATATATATATATATATATATATATATATATATATATATATATATATATATAATAAATATATATATTGCTTGTTTCACTAACTTCAACCCGTGTTCTATCAGGCTAAATCATGTAGTGGACGAGCAACATTACCTGGCATAAACGTATTTTCACAGTGTAGGTAAAATCTGAAATGGAAAATACACGAAGCAAATTCAAACCAAAAAGCAGATAAGTACCTGGAGTAAAAAATACTTCCCCTACCTTCGTCCAGTAGCTTTTCTTTTCTAAAGATTCCATGTAATGCTCAAGTCCCTTATATTCCTCCACTTCGTGCAAGAACCTTTTGTTCATGGCTATGATGATTAGTCCTCCTGTGAAATTGAATCAATAAAGAGGAAGGGTTACCTAATCAAATAGTACACTGAGCTGATTCAGCAGGAAAATAAAATTCACGTCTAAGTGGACATTTTGTTTTATGTATTTCGAGATAAGTGTTCAACAAAAATACCAATATTTTCTTATTTATTACACGAGAAACTTACAGTCAAGAATACTTCTTTGTCAGATAATGCCTAAATCAACAAGACTCACCAGGCTTAGTTACCCTTATCATATCTTCAATACCCTTAGCGGGTATGTGCCCCTCCACCATAGCCCCTGTGCAGATGAGAACATCGTATGCGTCTAGGAAAGAAAGTGAAAGTTAGGTGGTTAAATAGTATTTATTCATTCATTCAAAATGCGTTTGGTATACTGCAGCTAAAAGAATAAGTATTGAATTCTTTCCTGTATGGGTAATTAAATATTAATTTGTTTTTCATGTGGTCAATTTTCAAAATGGATAAAAAAATATCTTTAGCAATTGCTAATAGGAAAAGATGTAGAGGTTTAATGATAAAAAGAAAATCAACTTTCCTTGAATATGCAGTCAGAAAGAGGAAAACAATGGAAAGCTACTAGCGTCAATTTATTAATTCAAAATTAAATCTGACAGCCACAACTATGAAATTATGCTAAAAAAACTAAAGCACCAGGTTTAGATATGTAGGGTGAAACAATTTTAATTCAGTGAAAAATTGCAGGAATTTATGCTTTTCGAAAATTGTAAAAAGAGTAGTCCTAACTTTTGAGAAAAAATACCCTCATTATGAGGATTTAGTTGACACCAGCCAAACCAATCATACAGTAGAGTTTGATGACCACCTATCACCCAACTAGACTGGTCTATCAATGGTATTCAGTAAACGCTGAGAATGGCTACATGCTTGCATAAGCATTGGAAACTGTTATGTTACTGATTTAAAAATCAACAGAGTTCTAATGAGGAAAGTAATATAGGAAATAAAACCAAGGAAGGAGAGGGAAACCTATGACCAAAAGTGCTGGATTTATTGATAACAACGACGGACTCTTAAAAAGGCTTTAGCCTTCTGACTGAATTTTGTTAACATCCATGGTTCAAATTAATGCGCCATTTCATTTCTAGATCCTGTGTTGCCTGAAATAAAATTGGCAATATCCTGACATCTCGTACTTTCCTAGTTCACAGCTGGTCATATTGGTGTCCCTATAATGAAAATCAATGCCAATACTATATTCTATAGTATTAAGCAAGGTTTGGAGCTGTTTTATCTGCCACTTATCATTTTTTCCTGGACCTTGCCCAGCAAAAGCAAGAGAAATATAAGATAGGAAGAAGGGGCAGGTTTAAACATGAAGGAAAAACGATTACGATCATTCTAAAACTGAGCGTAAATACTTTGATGTTTATCATCGTTACAATGGCGTTGTTATTAGTTCGCTTTATCTAAGAGCAACCTACAAAGATAATTTTGCAACTCACGTCTCCAGAAGTCAGTTAACTATTGCAAATCAATGTGGACATGATTTATGGGGTGAACAGTTTTAAACACGAGACTTGTTTTTTTACACTTAATTCATGATCTTAAGAGAAAATCGCGGCAGTTTTTTTTCTGTTCATGTGTGAATTGTAGAGAGAGAGAGAGAGAGAGAGAGAGAGAGAGAGAGAGAGAGAGAGAACTCAGAATTCAAATATAATACTGTTGATAAGTACAAATAGTTACAATACTGTTGGCCCTCCATTCTGTAAGCAGTGAGGCAAGATCACAGTCATTTCGATGCACCTGCCACACTCAATACTTACCACTAGGAACAGATTTTGCCCCATCGCCTAAAAACTCTAAGTATTTCTTCTTGTAAACTCCAGTTGTTTCTAGATGCTTCATCATTTCTTCGTTGGGTTCAAGTGCGTCGATTAATCTGTTAGGGCATAGGTAAATATTCTTACATAAACCATAATGACTTCTGTTATTGCATTACTAGAAAATTCTTGTATCTCCGCAATGTCGCAAATGAAGTTTTCCAGGCATGGGTAGCTATACAAACTGACACTAGCACTTATTTACATGGATATGAAGATGTAGTCTGAATTGCTCACATCTGCGTAATTTTCCAGTATAGATAGATAGATAGATAGATAGAATTTACATTTTAGGCCGAAGGCCAAGAGCATGACCCAATGAGGTCATTCAGCGATGAAAGAAAAGTGGAAAGTAATGAAGAAAACTTCGCAGTTGCACTATGAAACAATTGTTAGAAGAGGGTGGGAGTAAGACGGAAAAATTAGAGTGAATGGAGGTACAGTAAAAGGAATGAAAGAGGTTGCAACTATGGACTTTTCCAGAATGACAAAAAGTATGGCTCCTAACATAACTTTCCTTAACCTGTCCTAACCTATCAGGGACCAGAGTAACTATTCATCTCCAACCGACGTATTTTAAACTTTTAAATAAAAGTTGTTTACGTTAACGAGATAAAAATACAACAGAAATGTATAAAAAATTATGGGCTCTATGTAAAATGATATCGTAGGAAATACGGTGAGGCCTTCATATGGTTCATTGTATTATAAGAGGATACAACGACCTACAATTTGATGGAGGACTGTCCACACCAACTACACCATCTGAAATATCAATCAAGGCATACTGGAATTTTAAGGAGATGTGCCCTACTGTTCTTTTCACCCTCAGTCCAGGGATCAAACGCCAGTTGCCTGGCTTTGTGCCAAGAATGCTACCATTGCTTCTCAATCCAAGATACTCTGAAAGTTATGAATCAGTTCTGGCGCAGCTTTGCAAGCAATTCTTCTTTAGAAATGTATTATTGTCTTTCTTCCACTGTTTCCACAGTAGTTCCACTTTCTACCTTTGATATTGCTTGAAATGAAAAGTTCATTGACACCATTTAACGCTTCTAGTAAACTTGTCACGCAGGTTCGTGGCATTCTGGTTAGCTTCAGAAGAATTTATAATAATAATAATAATAATAATAATAATAATAATAATAATAATAATAATAATAATAATAATAATAATAATAATAATAATAATGGTAATGAAGAACAGTAGGAGAAGGAAAACCAACCTAAGCATGGCATGGATAGACTATAAGAAAGCCTTCGACATGATACCACACACATGGCTAATAGAATGCATGAAAATATATGGGGCAGAGAAAACACCACAGCTTCCTCAAAAATACAATGCACAACTGGAATTACAATACTTACAAGCTCTGGAATAAGACTAGCAGAGGTTAATATCAGGAGAGGGATCTTCCAGGGCGATTCACTGTCCCCACTACTCTTCGTAGTAGCCATGATTCCCATGACAAAAGTACTACAGAAGATGGATGCCGGGTACCAACTCAAGAAAAGAGGCAACAGAATCAACCATCTGATGTTTATGGACGACATCAAGCTGTATGGTAAGAGCATCAAGGAAATAGATACCCTAATCCAGACTGTAAGGATTGTATCTGGGGACATCAGGATGGAGTTTGGAATAGAAAAATGCGCCTTAGTCAACATACAAAAAGGCAAAGTAACGAGAACTGAAGGGATAAAGCTACCAGATGGGAGCAACATCAAACACATAGATGAGACAGGATACAAATACCTGGGAATAATGGAAGGAGGGGATATAAAACACCAAGAGATGAAGGACACGATCAGGAAAGAATATATGCAGAGACTCAAGGCGATACTCAAGTCAAAACTCAACGCCGGAAATATGATAAAAGCCATAAACACATGGCAGTGCCAGTAATCAGATACAGCGCAGGAATAGTGGAATGGACGAAGGCAGAACTCCGCAACATAGATCAGAAAACCAGGAAACATATGACAATACACAAAGCACTACACCCAAGAGTAAATACGGACAGACTATACAAACACGAAAGGAAGGAGGGAGAGGACTACTAAGTATAGAGGACTGCGTCAACACCGAGAACAGAGCACTGGGGCAATATCTGAAAACCAGTGACGACGAGTGGCTAAAGAGTGCATGGGAAGAAGGACTAATAAAAGTAGACGAAGACCCAGAAATATACAGAGACAGGAGAATGACAGACAGAACAGAGGACTGGCACAACAAACCAATGCACGGACAATACATGAGAAAGACTAAAGAACTAGCCAGCGATGACACATGGCAATGGCTACAGAGGGGAGAGCTAAAGAAGGAAACTGAAGGAATGATAACAGCGGCACAAGATCAGGCCCTAAGAACCAGATATTTTCAAAGAACGATAGACGAAATAAAACATCTCATCCCATATGTAGGAAACCATAAACCACATAGCAAGCGAACGCCCGGCACTTGCACAGCACCAGTACAAAAAGAGGCATGATTCAGTGGCAAAAGCCCTCCACTGGAGCCTGTGCAAGAAACATCAGCTACCTTGCAGTAATAAGTGGTACGAGCACCAACCTGAAGGAGTGATAGAAAACGATCAGGCAAAGATCCTCTGGGACTATGGTATCAGGACGGATAGGGTGATACGTGCAAACAGACCAGACGTGACGTTGATTGACAAAGTCAAGAAGAAAGTATCACTCATTGATATCGCAATACTATGGGACACCAGAGTTGAAGAGAAAGAAAGGGAAAAAATGAATAAGTATCAAGATTTGAAAATAGAAATAAGAAGGGTATGGGATATGCCACTGGAAATCGTACCCATAATCATAGGAGCACTAGGCACGATCCCAAGATCCCTGAAAAGGAATCTAGAAAAACTAGAGGCTGAAGTAGCTCCGGGCCTCATGCAGAAGAGTGTGATCCTAGAAACGGCACACATAGTAAGAAAAGTGATGGACTCCTAAGGAGGCAGGATGCAACCCGGAACCCCACACTATAAATACCACCCAGTCGAATTGGAGGACTGTGATAGAGCAAAAAAAAAAAACAAAAAAATAAAAATAATAATAATAATAATAATAATAATAATAATAATAATAATAATAATAATAATAATAATAATAATAATAATAATAATAATAATAGTTATTATTATTAATAAAGCTGTGAATTCCTCTTGAGAAACTTTTTAAACAACAAAATGATAGTACTGTAATATGGGGAAAAGTTACATAATCACTTAAAAATTAAGCATGCAGTAAGGTAATGATAACAAACAGGGGCTGTTAAACATTGAAAGCAACAAAGTGATAGTATCGGAAAACCGTCAAATTGTGCACAGAGCAAAAATCCCATTATAAGTAACAGCAGCGGTGAAGGGGAATTTGCAAAGTAACAAACAAAAGATCGTTGGCAACAAAATAAGAAAAAGGGAAGTATGCTAATATTCATACAGAATCGTACCCGTACAGCATTATACGTAGTTTTTCCGCCACTAAGAGACATTTCTGGCATGCCGTTTGAAGATCTACTCTGTTGCCAGTTTTACCAAAACAACAACTGACACGTGTTACAGACCTTTGAATGTCTTTGAGACAAACCATGAGGCTATAGTTATAAGATTATAGATTCTTTTAATTTCTAAGTACTTTAATCTCCTTTCTATTCAGCTCTCTCTCTCTCTCTCTCTCTCTCTCTCTCTCTCTCTCTCTCTCTCTCTCTCTCTCTTCTAAATCTTAGTTTTTTCTTTATTTCTTTTTAACACATGTCCATCTTAACTATTTTGTCAGTACTTGTAGATGTCAAAGTCACTCTACACTTCAGTCAGGCCAAAACTTTATTGCCATATCGTATTCAAGCAATATCCGGTCATTGTTTCCAATCAATTATTTTGTCAGAGAGAGAGAGAGAGAGAGAGAGAGAGAGAGATCTATTTGTATACAATTGTTGATTCTCTCACTTATCAAACTTACTTTATGTTTTGCTTGATTTCATATTTCCTTGTTTACCAATTCATTCTTTACCTATGATATTAAGAAATAAAAATATTTGTAGAAAGGGGAAATACCTCCGTTCAAATACCTTGACACCCGAAGGTCTCCGCCCCTGGAGAGAATCTAACAGCTTATCCCTGGATTTAAACGCACGTGGAACTGTTTGAAATATTGGCAACTGCGCCAAAATAAGATGCCATCTTGATAGAAAATCGGATTCCGTTTTATTGTTCTTGCATATAAAAAAAAATTCCTCAATCGTAAACCTATGTACGTAATTGACTTAAAATTCTGCGTAACGACAAAGATGATATTTGATATCTGTAAGTGGAGAAATGGTTTTATATCTCTGTCGTTGTTATAGATTTGGCAGATGTGCGGAGATTAACCACAGGTGGGAAACCCTG
>NC_061098.1:60331364-60353269 GCF_015104395.2 Macrobrachium nipponense | reverse complement strand
TGAATGTCTAGTGTCATAGTCAAAACATTAATAGAAAAGTTTTTATAATAGATATGAAAAAAGAAAATGCTCCTAAAGTGCTAAATATTCATTACTTTTCTTCCCCCCCAAAGAGTTGCCAGTTTTTGTTTTTAATGGTTATGAGGCGTGGTCTTTTTCCAAGTATCCTGGAGTGATGACAAAAGTATCTGCATTATTTTTTAATATTATGGAAGCGTTAAATTTAATTTTATTCTTGAAAGGCTGCATATCTGATTATGTAATTCTTACAATATTTATTGTAAAGGTTAATACCAATGAAATCTGCAAAAACATAATCTTTATAAGCATTATTTTTCAGCCAGTTGGCTATAATGAAGGAAAGGAGCCTGCCTCCTTACAGGTGTCGTAAGAAGATCAGTTTGCTACCTCGCAGTGGACAAATATAGAAAATACTACGCATGGAGACCATGTAAAGACTATTACACCACTGATTTAATTCATAATAACAGACACGCAAAAGGCGAATATTTTCATACAGATGTGTGAAATTTTGTAAGCAAGTGACACCTTGTGACTGCATTAACCGGAAAGGTTAGCAAAGGAATTTATGCTTCTGCAGTTTCGTTGCTATCATTGCTACATTTTATTTGTTAATTGAAAACACAATCACCAGAGGTCCGCATACTCTTAATATTTTTGAGAAATGATGTAGTAAGTAATTCATTTTCGAGAACTTACAGGAGAAACACCCCCCCCCCAAAAAAAAAAAAAAAAAAATTCACAAATAAAAAGGAAATGGAATGAGTACGACGTCACAAAGGCACAGATGACAAGAAGAGAGTCAGTTAGGGCCAGGGAAGTGACCATTACTCTGAGAAGTAATCTGGTTTTATATGATTAATAGAAACGCAGTCAACATACATCATATTTTTTGTGGATTAATATCCTTTTATTAAATTTTAATATATATTTAGGGATTTATAAATGTATTTGAAAATGAGAAATGCCTATAGGTGCTAATTATTACATATTTTTCGTTCATAGAATTGCCAGTTTACGTGTTTATGGGGCGTGGTCATAATAAAGAGTCTGGAATAAAATAAGCTTGAATTTATAGGCATATATGTATATATTCATTCAGAAGTAATTATTATGATATTTTGACTACAAATAACCAATGTTTTCCCATGTTTAACAATAATTGGAGGGAGTGAAACTTTCACCAAAAAATGATGCAATGATAAATTATAATAAATAAAACTATTGTTTGCATAATTGATAAATAAAAAAACCGCACTAAAAATCTGGATTGTGGAAAACGCTCTAACAGCAACGCATAATAACATCAAGGGTTCCTCACAAGTGCTTTCTGGTTTGCTGTTGATGACGTCATTATTGTACTACACTTGCTCATGACGTCACGAAGCCTTGCCATATGTCATTACCACCCGAAAGATGAATGTGATTTATGTGCATAGGGCTCTTCTTACATTGTATTTGTATTGTCATAAAGTTTTAATGTCTATTTAAAGGGTTTACAAATGTATATGTAAGAGAGAAATGCCTTTATTTATTGATTATTCGTCTTCTTCCTTTATAGTTTTCGTTTTTATTGCCGAATGGGGGCGTGGTTTTACCTCACAATTAACCAAAATTTACTTCAAATTCGTCATAAAATTTAAGCTGTAAGATTTCCAATTCATCTTGAATCCTTTTGTATAAGATTCTGTTTGCTGTGAAATATTGTTTATGGAAAATTGACAACGTTCAAACAATTGGCTACAATGGAAGTAGGTGGCGTCTGAATAAATTACGCAAAAATGAGACTAATTGGTTATTCTCAAGGTTCAGAAACAGTGAATACCACATATTGGGACAGAATTCATACTTAATAGCTAACGCGATGTCAGAGCAGACGCCACTAAAATATGAATTATTCATTGAGACTAATTCTGATTTTTTATTCAAGTGGCATCTGGCAACTATATTAGTACGTAACCTGCAAGGGTGGATGGCGCCCGTAACACCCATTCATGACTTTGGTCGATGACGTCATCAGATATAATAAACAAAAGTATTCCTGTCTTGGAGGGTTATTAATAGGCAAATGACTCGTGTGTTCTTTCTAACCTAAGAGTGCTCCTCAGTTGGGTTGGTGATAAAGTGAAATTTTGTTCAATATAGACATAACAGAAGTCGTGTAAATATAATGTGTGTGTATGTATGTTTCAAGCGCAGTACAGTACATAAACATACATGCATCGATGTACATCTAATCACCTTTATGTATACACATTCGATCATGCTTTCACAAAATTAATATTTATTCTTATAATTGTTATTATTAATATTATTTTTAGTAGTAAATAGTCCAAATATCTTATTGTTTAACTGAACACATTAATGTACATTTCATTGTCAACAGATATTTAGTTGATTTTTATTTACAGTAACAGTTTTTATGTTTATGATAATAGTCAGAGTTATTCGTTTACAACGAAACTATAGTTTCAAATTGACCTCCTCTTCCCTCCATAACTCCCCTAAAGGATTAAAGACCCCCGCCCCCCTCTACCCTGGAAGCCATATCACGAACCAGAACATCCAAAGTTTTCTAAACAGACAAATTTTTAAAACTTAAATTGAATTATTTCTCTATGATACTAGCTTTAATCAATGCTGAATGATCAATAATAAATAATAGATATTTCTAAAATACGTGATGAAAATATCATTTAATATTGAAATTGACGAAAAATTAAGATTCTAAAAATGAAAAAAAAGTTTGTCTAGAAATATTGGAACATTCAAAAGTCGAGGGTCTGTAACTAAGAGACACATTCATAGTTACAAGTTCAATGTGTGAATAACTGTAGTTTTCTCGTGAAATTAAGAGTTTTTAGGTTTACAGAAGTATTTTATCGCGATAGCTGCAAGTTTTTCGGTTTGATAGGAGATTCATATCTCGAATGCAACTAGAATGTGGATCAGTTTACCCAGTGCAGTGGTGGAATCTACTGATCCAAAAATATCCAAGCGTGGAGAAAATTCGTTCCAGCCTAATGCTGCTACTGACGTCTAGTGAATTTTCCAGTCTCTCTCTCTCTCTCTCTCTCTCTCTCTCTCTCTCTCTCTCTCTCTCTCTCTCTCTCTCTCTCTCTCCGGTAGTCTCTACCTACCTTCAACTAACAAACACTAAACGCAGCAGCATCTGCTTTACTAATGACAAACTGCTAAATTTAGCGGTAAATTTAGAACCATCTTCGGTTTATATGATCTGTTTACTCTGTACTACAATAGGGTTTTCGACTGAAGACTTAAAGAAGGAAAGAAAGAATATTAGTCATGATTTTTAGTGTTCTTTGGAGTCATTTGGGATTTCTATAAAGCCTTTCGTCATATATTTGCAAGAATCTTTCGCTGAATAATATTAAGTGCAAGCGGTTTGAAAGATTAAGGAAAGCTGAGACGTGTTCTACTAATAAAGTAAATTTGATACATTGATAAAATGGATTTGATAGTTGGTGAGGTCTACTCTCTCTCTCTCTCTATCCTGCATTTTATAATTTGCCTTCTTTCCAGTATCTTAGCCACACGTGTATTTATTTCTGAAATCGATCGCTTTCAAGTTCGTTGCTGTTAAGACCAACGCCGTCATCATGTATCATAGTCACCCCCAAATCCATTCTTTATTATCGAGTAATGATAGAAAACGGCTTCGACTTATATTTGCGAGGCAGACCATGAAAATTAGACTTTAGACGTAGAATTATATTGGATATATAAATATTGAAGGGGTGGTGGTTGACGACCCAGGGGGGAACCGTTATAGAGGCGGGAGACGAATTCCACATGTATTATGATTTACTAAGAGATATTATTATTCTACTCCTAAATACCCCTACTGGTATTTAGGAGTAGTAGACTTGTAAACTGTGAAACTGACCGTCTGCCGAAAATATATGGGTGGCTTACTTAACAAGCACCACTAATTGCTTGTTAGATTTTGGGTCTAGATCCAATACATGAGATACCATATGGAGCTAATATATAATATATCTGCAGACTCTACTGATTACAGAATGACCAGTGACAGACATTTTGGAGGGTGGGTTCCCCCTGACAGACGCACTGAAAAGAGGGGGTTAATTGGATCAAGATCCAACTTAGGAGATACCGAGTAAAATTTACACTACAATAGCACTACACATCCTATAATACTGTGGTGGTAACGACAGACATTTTAGTGGGTGGTTAACCCCTGACAGACGCCCCACAACGAATGGGGAGGGGGAGACAGGATCTGCATCCAACATCGGAGATACCAAGTAAAATTTGTACTACAATAGCACTGCACATCCTAGAACGTTGCAATGGTAATACCGGACATTTTAGTGGGTGTTTACCCCCTCACGGACACCCCACAACGAATGGGGAGGGGGAGCGGGAGACAGGAAATGCATCCAACATTGCAGATACCAAGTAAAATTTGTACTACAATAGCACTTCATATCCTAGAATGCTGTGATGGTAATGACAGACATTTTAGTGGGTGGTTTCCCCCTGACAAACACACCCTAACAGGTGGGCAGGGGGAAGGGCAAGCCTTGATAATTAATGTCGACTAGTATAGTAGGCTACAATTGACCCGCATTTTAAATTATCGTGATTTATTTAATAAATATTTTTATCCTTTCTATGTCCTTTGTATTTATTTAACACAAAAATTATTTATTTGTTTCATATAAATAACAGTCATCTGTAGGTCCATAATAATTCGGTCATATCATTTTGTCAAGCAAGTAACTGAGTTCAATTATAGTACTCGCTTTAGCTTTGTTTGCGAGATGAAACTTAATGTAGTGGTGGCTGGAAGACTGGCACTGTAAAGTAGCATGTAAGGTTCCAATCATTATTAGAGTTATTGCTGTAAAATGTCTATGTAGTGGTGGAAGACTGGCACTGTAAAGTAGCATGTAAAGTTCATATCATTGTTAGAGTTATTGCTGTAAAATGTCTATGTACATAACATTTGTTAAATAGAGTAATACTCACCCATTAAATAATAGTAATACATATGTAATATATACGCTAAAGTCAAGACCACCGAGATAGAAGACCTGTTCGATGTTTTGTGACGTAAGCAAGGGTGGTTAGAGCTGCTGGCGCTGACTACGCTGCCAGACGAAAGAAATGTAAACAAACCCTCGCCAAAATCTATCATTTTTGGTCTGCCAATTATTAATTCACTTATTTATTCATCTACACTAATTAGTGTACACCAAATAATACTTACTCGAAACACAAGTTATAACATTAATATAAAATGCTGAACCAAAACAATTTGTTTAGTTACAATAGTGTCTACCAAAGAATAAACAGCAGTGCATAGGTTTACATCACAAGAAAACATGGTTCTTTCTACTATATGTCAATGAAATAATTTTCTCTTATATACAGCCATTCTTTGCTATTTAAATTTTTTAACTTTCTCTTTGGCTACAACAGTTATTTTCTTGAACAATTATTCAATGAAACGTTAGTAGAAACCCATATTGTTAAAATTTTCTGTACTATAACCTTCATTACTTATTGAGCAGCTTATTTATTATTTACCCTTTGACATTTAAACGTTTAAATTCATGATTGTCGACCAAATGTATAATTTTGACATTTGCATCCTGAATTAAAAGGGAGTGATTTTTTGCAATAAATAGTAAAGCTCGAACAATATATTCATTGGATATTTGTAAACCTAAATGAACATTTTGTTTCTCAAAGTTGTAGGGAGATAATGCTTTTAATGATAGTTTATATGAATGTTCATTGAGTAAACATCTGTATCATGAAGTTTTTCAAAGGGCTGAATGGTGCATTATGAATTTCGTTTTCCAAATTATGACATCAAAGGAGAACTGAGGTAACTTCATTGTTTTATTTATAACTTTCTGTCCAAGCCAATTATTCTTGATATATTTTAACAATTTTACTGAAACATACACGAAAAAGGGCATTTGTTACTCTGAAATGGGTAAGGATACGCTATAGACAGCTGTGGATTGCTGAGAAAATAGGACATTGCTTTCCCAATGATAGCATTGTGATGTTACAATGCAAAACACTGTAAAGATTATTTGTTTTAAGCCTATAATTACTTTCTTCAGTGTGCAGTGCATAACATCAGCTTTTATGCTTTAATTGGGAATTTGTGCAACTTACTTGAATTTAGACTTTACCTGTTCAACAAAGTAAAATGCACCTGTTGCAGCTTCACTATAGCCAAAGGCTGAGCCAACAATATTTTGCCTTTGTAATGAAAATTTGGTATTAAGTACGTGAGTTTCATCCACCATCAGTATTACTACTTTGTCATTGGGTAGTAATGATTTACATTTACTCTTAATGCACTTAAGAAAATTTGAGTCCTTTTGTTACGATGCTGGGCAGACCTGTTTGAAAAAACACTCTCCTGATGGTACAGTAACTTTGATGGGAACAACTATAGGTATAACAAAAACACAATATTACCAGCTCTTATGAATAATCAAATTTATTCAATCATTAACTAAGAGCTAAAATTATCGCCAAAAATGAAGTAACCAGTTTCATAACAGCAATGAAATATATATTGCAGTGTTAGAAATACATTCAGCAGTATCAGCTCTCTGGAGTTACTAAATATCTGCTTAATGATATTTGTATCATGAACCTCAGTAGGAATCTTGAGATCTCCTAAGCGACGTACTTCAGTGACATAAAAAATGCATGTGCTGTACAGTTAGGCTTACCTGTACTTATTTCATGTTTAACCTATACACACACACATATCTAATAATATATATATATAATATATATATATATATATATATATATATATATATATATATATATATATATATATAATATATATATTGTATATAATATATATATATTGAGAGATAGATAGATAGATAATATAAGAATAATAATATTCGACTCTAATAATTGCTCCTCATAAGATATACAGTAGTCTTCAACCAGGCAACATCGTTGAAATTAATCTAGTACTCGTTACTCTAATGCAGAACAGTAGGTCGATTGATAAAAGTAAGCCAAAAAGAAAGTAAAACGAATCTAGTTGCATCTGCCGTATCAGCACAAAAAGAAATATATATATATATATATATATATAGATATATATATATATATATATATATATAATATATATATATATATATGTGTGTATATATATATATATATATATATATATATATATATATATATATATATATATATATATATATATATATTATATTTCTTTATGTAAGTGAGGCAATTCCCACTCATGTTTTATAGTACTATAACTATTTGAATTTTTTCCCCAGTTAACGTAATAATTTTATGTGATTATGTAGTAGATCATTAAAGAGGTTTAGTCTTTGCATCTCGGAATCCAAAAGTCTGGCCACTCCTGATCTTCACAGTCGATACTCTAGGCATGATTTAATTCACTTAGATGATTATGTGTAGATTATTTCTACCTTACACCTTATTCCTTCTTGAAACCTTCTTAATTACAACATATATTCAGTTTACATTATTATGAGTTCATAGTTTTCATTGCATTTAATTTAATTATAATACCCTTCCATATTCCGCGAATGTGTGTACAACAACCCCCCCCCCCCCCCCCCCCCACCCCCCCCCTCCTCCTTCCACAGTCACCACCCTTTACCACCTCTCTTTTTACCACCACCCTCCTTCCGTGACCTCATCACATGTCCTTATCACACCTTTCCCCACTCCCTCCTCCTTCCTACCCCCTCCCATCTCACACAGCTGTAGGTTTGACTTTGTTACATACATGTGTATAATCATTATCAAAAGGGCAAGAACATTGAGTGTCAGACGTGTACAGGACGTGTCTATGTGTCTATCACGTACTCACATGAAAATATCAGGGCAAGCCTGCAACATAGTGTGCCACTTGGTTGCAATGACCTTATTATTGGCCTATTTAAATGTACAATTATGGAATCTCATATATTTATTTCTTGTTAATATGATTTGAAACAATGCCAATACGCACAGTACTTTCTTTTCATAGAACCTGAAAACAATTTATTCAACAAATGGTTCAGTATATCCTCAAAGTTGTAATTTGTAAACTACGTGGACTGGACATAATCAGGACAGGAAACAAACACGTACTAAAGTGCCGGAGTTACAGGCCTTTATAAACCACGCAACCAGACTCGGCAGACTGGCAGCAGCAGCAGTGCACCCAAGAAGGAAAGTCGACACAAGACAGCGAGGAATGGACATAATAATCATACGTACGTACATCGTGTAAACAAAAGATTACAAACGTACCCATCTGTGGAGACATCCTCTTGCATGTTTACAATACACAGAGTAATATTATAAGGTACAGAATTTATTATTTTCTTCTTGTTTTTAGAAATATGCATGCAAATATTATTTCTGTGACCTCTGAATTTGCAGGACTTTCAAGTAGGACATTAAAATAATTGAGTATATCTTACGATAATACACCTTTTTTCAGTCGATTTTGACAATTCAAATTCTCAATCCCAATCTATTGTGACGAGCGCCATAACAGAAGAATAATGACCAGTAGTTTTCAAACAATCCTTTTGAAAAAAGGTGTGGTTTTCTGTCACTTGGGCAACCTTTAAGTTTTCTTTTTAGGATACACTCAAGAAAACTGTCTGATTTGATACTTTAATAGTAAACACTCAATATTGCACGAATTTCATATTTGATATACTATATATTAGCTTAAGACATGAAAAATGAAGATTATAATGTGTTTTTTCCCTTCTGTTCTAGAATGAACTCCAAACGGAGAAGAAAAAGTCAGGTATGGACATACTTTAAACAAACATCCTCCACCACTGCTGTATGCCTGAGATGTAAAACCTCCTATAATTACTCGCGAAGTACAACGGGGACGACCAGGCATATTAAAACAAAACATCCTGCAGAATATGATGACCTAAGTATTGAAAACCCGGACTCGCCACCAGAACGTGTTGACCCTGGATCACCACAGCCTGGACTATCACATGGTGAACCATCACAGCCAGCTGAACCTGGACCATCCAGAAACAGAGCAGAGGGGCCAAGGACAAGGAGCCTGGTCCAACAACAACAATCCCTCGAAAATATGATCACCAGAAAGCAGGCCTATCCAGATGGATCACTAAAGAAAAAGCACCTAGATGCACATCTTTTAAAAATGATCGTAATTGACATGCAACCTGTATCCTTAGTGGAAAATGAAGGATTTAAGCAATTCATGAAAGTGTTAGATCCACGATACATTCTTCCAAGCAGGAGAGAACTTATGCGAACACATTTTCCTTCTTTCTATGAAACTCAAGTGCAACAGGTGCAGAAGGAGTTGGAAGGTGCCAAGTATGTTGCATTCACTTCTGATCTTTGGACTTCAAGAACAACCAAGGCATTTTTAAGTGTGACTTGTCACTTCATCTCACAAGACTGGGAATTAAAAACGGTTTTACTGGCAACAAAGAGACTTGCTGTAGATCACACAGCACAGAATATAGCAGATGCAATAACAGAAGTATGTGATGAATGGAAAGTGAAGGAAAAAGTATGTTGCATAGTGACTGATAATGCTGCCAACATGATTAAAGCAGTAACAGATATAGTAAAGGTGAGACACAATGGGTGTTTTGCACACAATAAATCTTGTGGTTCAAAATGCAATAAAAAACACTAGTGAAGTGAAGGCAATTGTATCATTTTTCCATCACAGTGTGAAGGCTTCAGATAGGTTGAGTGAATTGCAGGTACAGCAGGGAACAGGGAAAAAAACTGATAATGGAAGTGGAAACAAGGTGGAACTCCACTTTCTATATGTTCGAAAGGTTTCTAGAGGAACACCAGACAATAACCACCACTCTGTGTCCTAGGTAGAGCCAGTATGTGCCTTTTAAGCGATGAATTGGAAACAGTAAAGCAATCAATTTCGGTTCTACAACCTTTTGAGTTAGCAACCAAAGAACTGTCATCTGAAAAAATAAAAAGTTTATCAAAAGTGATCCCTATGATCAAAGCCCTTCGAGGCTACATGTCAAGGGATGACCCAGAGAGAAGGGAACTATACGACACCTGTCCTTTGGGAAAGGAATTAAGGGCACAATTGGATAGAAAGTTTCCATCCCTTGAAAGTATATATCTTTATGGAGCTGCAACATTATTGGATCCAAGATTAAAAAAACTACACTTTGTTGATGAAGGAAACTTGAAAAGTATTCAGAACCGACTTCTACTCTCCATGCGTGGAAGTCATCAACAGACGGATGCAAGACCAGCACCATAACCCGCACAAACATCTCAAGACGAACAACCGTCACCGAACTTGTGGAGAGACCATGATGAGATAGTGAGACAAAGTCTACAAGCAGCAGCACCTTGTGTTGGACCGAATGTGGATCTAAGACGTTACTTAGAGGAACCCATCATTCCCCGAGACAGTGATCCCATCCGCTGGTGGAAGGATCATTCTCAACTTCTCCCTATTAATGATAGATCCAGTAAAGAAAATTTTGTGTATTCCCGCTACATCTGTTCCATCTGTGAGAGTGTTTTCTAGAGCAAGGGAACTGTTATCAGAGAGAAGAAACCGTTTAAGCGACGAAAATGTTAACATGCTTCTTTTTCTTAATAAGAATATGCATTAAAGTGAAGTACGTTGCCTCTCTCTCCCACCCCCACAGTCACCCCCAGCCCCTCCCTAACCCTTCTCCTCAGTCCTCACTCCTCTTTTTCTTCCTCCTTCCTCTCCACAAAGTTTTGGTTTTGTTTTGCAATATTAACTAATTTACATATTTGATAGAATTCTTTTATATATTAGAATTATTGTGATAACCTAATATAATTATTGTTAAAATGTAGGCCTTCTTTCGCCAACTATTATTAGTGAATACTCAAAAAAGTCGAACTTTTATGCATTATCACTAATGAAATAATTGGTGGAATCGCGGAACACATTAGTAACCACAACACGCCATTAACTCGACTCGACACCAACTTACCATTTACCTAACTTGCATTGCCGGGAATACCAATTTAGCAATAGTCCAACATACCACGCACAATCGCCTTGCTAGTGAAATACATTTTACCGGTAATACCGGTAACAGTAAATTTTTTACCGGTTGTACCGGTAACGAAATTAGCGGTACTTGCCCATCCCACCAGGGTCGACGTCATCACGTCATGACGTCATATCGAACAGGCCTTCTATCTCGGTGGTCTGGCTATAGTCAGGGTACAGATCATAATAATTGTGCTATAGCCTACTCGGTTTGTTTTATCGAAGCAGGACTACCTTCTTTTGGTTTCAACTGACTTTCATACTAATGAAATCATGGATACATTTTGTATTGTCAGTTTTATGAATGAATATTGTTGTTACTATAGTCGATTTTTTTTTCGGGTTGTGTAAAATTCGTCAGATATAATACACCTGGCTTAGGAAGGACTAGAGGATCTCTGTTTTTTAAACAATCTCTCCACACACCAAGTTATTTCGAACATTTCCATTCTCTCAAGAAGATTATGAATAAATATAAGACCAAAGAAATAATCACCAAGCATTAATGTAAAGAAAACAAGAGAAATGAAAAATTAGTGCGATTGTGAATTTTTTCTATCGTTAATGTTTAATGAGTAAGTGTTTAACGAATTGTTAGGGTTTAGTGAATGTTTATGAGTGTTTGATGAATGTTCAGGGTTTAGTGAATGTTTACTGAGTCTTTAGGGTTTAGTGAATGTTATTGAATGTTTATTATGTAAGTATTCAGTGAATGTTTGTCTTTAGGGTTTTAGTGAATGTTTTGTGAATGTTAAGTGAGCGTTTAGTGAATGTCTTGTGAATGGTAGTGTTTAGTGAATATTTCGTGTTTCAGTATACAGTGAGTGTTTTGGGTTTTAGTGAATCTTTTGCGAATGTTAAGTGAGCGTTTAGTGAATGTCTTGTGAATGTTAGTGCTTAGCAAGTGTTTAGTGTGTGTGTTTATTGAGTTTTGAATGAGTGGATGTTCATTCACTGTTTAGTATTTAATAAGTATTTAGGGTTTGGTAAGCATTTAGTATTTAATGAGTGCATGGGGTTTAGTGAGTGTTTAATGTTTAATTAATGTTTGGGATTAAGTGACTGTTTAGTGAATGTTTACCGAGTGTTTTGGGTATAATGAGTATTTAGTGAATTTAGTGTTTTAAGTGTTTAGTGAGCATTTAGTGTATCGTGAGTGCCTAGTGAGTGTTGGGTAAGTATAATTTTTATACGAGTTTAAATTTTCTTCCCTGAATATAAATGGTACCTGATACTTGGTGATAGCGTGCAGATCAATTTGAGTGAGGCAGCCGAAAATCAGTGGACTACTAGATAATTGGCCAACTTAATTTGGGAGTCAGGAGCTCAAAGTTGTATGATCGTCAACTTCGGGAGGGGTAATAGAATGGGTGAAAATGTTTTATTGTTTATAGTTAGCCTATCCTGAACAATTCATTCACATTTCCGTTTCCAGTAATTATTTGTGTTGTGATACATCATCTCTTTGTGAATATCAATCGAACTCCCATATCCGATAAAAATTTCATTTCATCCACACGAACCAACAGCAACTAAAGAACAATTCAGTTATGGTAAGACACATTGGTCTAGGGACCTCGACATGGCTGCAGTGCCCTAACTATAGGCAAGAAAAGAAAATTACCAAAGACGCAATTAAAACGAGAATACTTATCTTACATTTCTTTTTATTTTTTAGAGGAAATGAGAGTGGCACCATATGACTGGTTTAATTATTCAAAAATGCCTCAGCACACATACCTGTAGCTGTTGTCACTTGTGACCCCTCCCATTCAGATAAATACTATTTGTTAAGGTGGGTACACACGTGAGAGCCGAACCTTGTATGTGTAACTGAGTTACGCATAGCACGTAACTTAATTTAATCCACTGCGATCATCAGTCTGTCTCTGTCCGGGTTGTTTACCGACGATGGCCACCATGCAAGTAGCAGCTGCCCCGTATATTTATACACATTATTTAACGTAGATGAAGCGAAATAAAAGAAGATGGTGGCAATCAAGGTTATATACTAGAAGGGTAGAATACAGTGGTCGGGAATTACTCGCTGACATGAGATTCCAAGAAGTTTCTGGCCACAGTGAAGTCTTTTCTTCGTAATAACTAATAAATTGAAGGACCTCTTCCTCAGTCCAATCAGCCATGGTAGACATATACGTACTGACTGACCAAAACAAGGGACTCTACTATGGACGGCCTTGTTCATAGTCGGTGTTAACAAGTTCAGCAACCTCTGTTGTTACGCGTGTAATACAGGTCCCGTCCACACATGGCGTAACGTTCAATGAGACCTCCTTGATTCGGGGCCCCAAAAACCGACAATGCCGGGACGGAGGGCGAACGGAGCCTCGAACCTCGCGGGTTCGGGGTTCGGGTTCGAGGAACCGTCCACACTTGCGTTTTTGTTACAAGAATCAGTTACAATACAAGGTTCGGTTCGCACGTGTGTACCCACCGTTTTTGGGCCCCGAATCAAAATTTTAGGTGGGTACACACGTGCGAACCGAACCTTGTATTGTAACTGATTCTTGTAACAAAAACGCAAGTGTGGACGGTTCCTCGAACCCGAACCCCGACCCGCGAGTGGGTTCGAGGCTCCGTTCGCCCTCCGTCCCGGCAATTGTCGGTTTTTGGGCCCCGAATCAAAGGGAGGTCTCATTGAACGTTACGCCATGTGTGGACGGGACCTGTATTACACGCGTAACAACAGAGGTTGCTGAACTTGTTAACACCGACTATGAACAAGGCCGTCCATAGTAGAGTCCCTTGTTTTGGTCAGTCAGTACGTATATGTCTACCATGGCTGATTGGACTGAGGAAGAGGTCCTTCAATTTATTAGTTATTACGAAGAAAAGACTTCACTGTGGCCAGAAACTTCTTGGAATCTCATGTCAGCGAGTAATTCCCGACCACTGTATTCTACCCTTCTAGTATATAAACCTTGATTTGCCCACCATCTTCTTTAATTTCGCTTCATCTACGTTAAATAATGTGTTATAAATATAGCGGGGCAGCTGCTACTTGCATGGTGGACATCGTCGGTAAACAACCCGGACAGAGACAGACTGATGATCGCAGTGGATTGAAATGAAGTTACGTGCTTAACGTGGTTACGGTTCGTCCTCAACATTTTGACACCTTGTAACCGTATATGCGTAACTCAGTTACACATACAAGGTTCGGTTCTCACGTGTGTACCCACCTAACGTTAGTAATAACTCAACACCAAAGGAGAGTGCTAATATATATATATATATATATATATATATATATATATATATATATATATATATATATATATATATATATATATATGTGTGTGTGTGTGTGTTGTGTGTGTGTGTGTGTGTGTGTGTGAAACTATAGAGAGTAGACCAAGTCTAGTAAGTCTCATACATAGTTTTTTATAACAGATGGGATGGAATTGATGAAGTTAAATAGTCCGTACTTCAATAGGAATTTTAAAAAATAACTCTGGGAGTAATTCTTATCCTGAAACATCACAATATTTCTTGATTTTTTTGCCTTTTACATTTTATCAGACTCACGGTTTTCATATAATTACCATATTTATAATGTTAACATTGCCTACAATAGATTTTGAATCATTTCAAGATGTCCCATCTCTCCCTTCTAATCGTGGGTTATGTTTGTGAAGGGGTAACCATCCACTAAAATGTCTGTCATTACCACCACAGTACTCTAGGATGTGCAGTGCTATTGTAATACAAATTTTACTTGGTATCTCCGATGTTGGATGCAGATCCTTTCTCCCCCTCCCCACTCGTTGTGGGGCGTCTGTCAGTGGGTAACCACACACTAAAATGTCTGTCATTACCACTGCAGTACTCTAGGATGTGCAGTGTTATTGCAGTACAAATTTTACTTGGTATCTCCGATGATGGATGCAGATCCCGTCTCCTCCCCTCCTCCCCACTCGTTGTGGGGTGTCTGACAGGGGGAAACCACCCACTAAAATGTCTGGTATTACCATCACAGCATTCTAGGATATGAAGTGCTATTGTAGTACAAATTGTACTTGGTATCTCCAATGTTGGATGAAGATCCTGCCCCCCCCCCCTCCTCACTCGTTGTGGGGTTTCTGTCAGGGGATAACCACCCACTAAAATGTCTGTCATTACCACCATAGTACTCTAGGATGGGCAGTGCTATTTGTAGTACAAATTTTACTTGGTACCTCCAATGTTGGATGCATTTCCTGTCTCCCCCTCCCCCTCCCCATTCGTTGTGGGGCGTCTGTCGGGTGTAACTACCCACTAAAATGTCTGTTATTACCACCGCAGTACTCCAGGATGTGCAGTGCAATTATAGTACAAATTTTACTTGGTATCTCCAATGTTGGATGCAGATCCTGTCTCCCCCTCCTCACTTGTTGTGGGGCGTCTGTCAGGGGGTAACCACCCACTAAAATATCTGTCATTACCACCACAGCATTCTAGGATGTGCAGTGCTATTGTAGTGTAAATTTAACTCGGTATCTCCTAAGTTGGATCTAGATCCAATTAACCCACCCTTTTCAGTGCGTCTGTCAGGGGGAACCCACCCTCCAAAATGTCTGTCACTGGTCATTCTGTAATCAGTAGAGTCTGCAGATATATTATATATTAGTTCCATCTGGTATCTCATATTTTGGATCTAGTCCCAAAATCTAACAAGCAATTAGTGGTGCTTGTTAAGTAAGCCACCCATATATTTTCGGCAGACGGTCAGTTTCACAGTTTACAAGTCTACTCCTAAATACCAGTAGGAGTTACAGTCGGTATCTTGATCGTTGTATCTCAATGGTCCGGGCTGCCGGTCTATAGTGATCCATTTTCTTTGATGAAATAATTCCCAATTTACGGGGATAACTATTATAAAGAGTTATCGTATAAGGTTCAATTTTGTCCGATATTCATTGTGATTTTCAAAGTTTCGAACAAACACCTGGTTGTGATCCCAGTACTTGAAAGACTTATTTATCAAATGATACTTAGTGTCTTTATTTCAGCCTTTTCATACATACAAAGTGAACTAAAAACGATTATTAGAACTTAATAATTAAACTATTCATTTCCATTTATCTACGAGAAACTTTCGGTGAATTCTAGTCATTTAATTGACAAGTATGCGCGCATATAGTCTAGAAAATTTACTTTTAATTGTTACAATTATTCAAATAATTTCAAATACAATTTCCATAACAAATTAAAATTTTTTAGTTTTCAACATTAGCAACAGATGTCGCCATCTTAAGAGCTCTTTAGTATAACACAAGAAAGACCAGTATTCCTTGAAATTCCTTGTTCAAATCTCGGCCAATCAGGAGACATTTTCCTTCTTTTGTGCTTGAAGAAGAATGCATGGTTGCCTGTGATTGGCTGAAAGCCCTCGGGGAGATTTTCCAGGTGCGGGAACACCTGAAGGCAGCCGGTTAGTTTGTTGCCGATTTGTCTTGGTGTCAGTGGTCTTCAAGCAGAGGAGTTCCTTCATAGTTCATTAGGATCAAAGGTAATTGATTTATTGGTTGTAGTTTGTGATTTCGAATGAGAAATTAAGCGTTTTAAGCAGGTACAAGGTGTTTGATTTGACTTAATTCAAACGTTTCAGGATTAAGAGACACGTTTTAGGATTAAGAGTTTTGAGCTTAGACTTAGACCTATTCCTGTCGGGCGTGCAAACAGAGACCTAGACTTGCAGGTTATGGAATTTTCTTGGGTTTTCTCGGAGGATGTTTTGTAGACGGTTATCTTAATCTAGTTGGAAATTTGTATGTGTAGGAATATATTTTACAATTAAAACTGATTTTCGTGCAGTGTTGTCAAGCCTTGTGAATTTACTTGTATGTCAATGCACAAAATGAAGATTTACTCATTTCGGGTTAAGTTGCTGCAGAAATTTATAGTGAATAAATTGAGTCTTAAGAGGAAAACGGCGAATTACCAGGCAACTGAGGTTTACTTTTGAAAGTAGCAAAGGCGATTTGGGTCATCATTAGTTTGCGATGTCCAGACTGCTGAGGAGGTTAATTTGGCAGCTACTGTTAGTAGACCTTAGGCGTAGTTGGTGTTGCTGCAAATAACAAAATTGCTGTTGTGCTTTGGGAAAGTGTGGCTTTAAAGTTGAATTTGATTACCTTTAATGTTTGACAGATTAACTGATAATCAAAAAATAAATGCCATACCTAAATAGTAAGTTTAAATTTTGGGGTGGTATGGGAAATGAAGATATGTAGTCTTAATGGCAAGTTTTCAGAAAGTTTATGCACGCTTGGCTACTGACATAATCTTAATGGCTATCAATCCCTGTATTTATTAATCTCGGGAGAATAAGTTTTTCTTGTAGCATTAGGCACCAATTTAGTCTTTCCGGTGTATTGATATTTGATATTAATGTTATGGTGACTAGTAATTCCGTATATGAAGGTAGGGCATCGATGAGTAATTTCGTACCCCCAAGATTTTAGGTGTCGGGCTAAGGTGAGTTTTGCCTCGATCGTAATTTGGCAAATGTAAGAAAAAATAGCTAATTGTTTTTAAGTTTCTGTTGATAGGACATCTAAGCTGAAACTTTATTGAATAAAACTAATTTTGAAATACTGGGACTTAACTATAGTTATATCCACGTTATAGTAAGGACAAGGTAGTCCCGCTCTAACGGAGAGTCTTGATTCATTTGGGCATGTGATTTTGTGACGTCGCCCAAACCGGTCGAAGCGACAATTAACTGATGTAAACATAGGATTGATTGCCTTTGTTACACTTTGTAATACGACTTTATAAATATCCCTCCAGAGATTTAAGAGGTGAATGCAATTTTGGACATATGAATTATTGTAATTCATGTGAATGTCGATACTGGAGAAATAGAATATGCGAAATGTTGCACAAATAAGGATTTTTTTGTGACACATTTAGACTAGCAGGGTCCTGGAGACTGATTTTTTTTTTTTTTTTTTTTTTTTTTTAAAGCTTTCCTGTCTTGGCCTTGTGTGCATTTGGGGCCTCGCTGTCAATAGTTTTGAGCTTTATTTCCTTTTGCAAGTTGTCCGTTGGCACGCGTCCGCCTTTTAGTTCATGTATTGTTTGTTATATGTACTTAATTTGCGTGATAAAATTGTGAAACTTAATTTTATCACAAAATAAAACTGTAAATTTAGCAAAGTACATGAACTGAAATATGGACACGCTCCCACGTACAACTTACAAAAGGAAGTAGACTTCAAATCAGTTGACGGCGAGGTCCCAAATGCACCAAGGACAATAAAAAAAAAGCTGGAAAAAAAAATCCCATGAAATCCCTCCAGGATCCTGCCCGTCTCACTAAGTTTCACACAACTCTTGTGTGCAGTTGGCCTATTCGATTTCTCCAATATAGATATGAATGTGAACTACAATATAAGATTAAAATCGCATTCACTGATTTAATCTATAGCGTGATATTTATTAAATGACATGTCAAATTGTAACAAAGGTAATTATCCCTATGATTACATCAGTAAACTGTCGGTTCGGCAAATTTGGGTGACATCATGGATTATGGTCGGTTACATAAAAATACAGCGGACCTGCGCATTGGACTATCTGTTTCTACATCGTGGATAAATTTGTATCTTGATATAGGCCAATGGTACGAAGGAAGACTGCTAGTATCTGGATTCAAATTACTTAACTGTACATTGTGCTTGAATGTGGAAATCTTGGTGCAGGGTTTATTATAAGATTTAAAAAAAAAATTAAACTAATTTTTTTAAGACTTAAATTAATTTAGCTTTGTACTTTACTAGTCAAACTTTTCAAGTATAGACTTAATATATTGGAAGGTAGATCTAAGCCCATAGACTGTGGCAATTGACGTTTTTCTATAGACTTTTACCTCCTGAACAGAATTTAAAGTAATATTTTTTCGGCCGCCTGTAATTAACCTCTACTCGGCAGCTGCAGAGGACGCTCTTCAACACCCGTGGGACAGCTTCTTCGTTTGTACCTTTCCCCCGTTCTGTCTGATTCGCAAGGTGATCAGCTGAGTGCTGGTCACCCCGAATCTCCGGATGATCCTGGCTCCCAAATGGCCTCAGGCCATTTGGTATCCGGACCTGCTGGCTCTTCTTGCGGAAGCACCGAGAGAGATTCCCCCTTGGCACAACCTTCTTGTCCAGCCACACGTGTAACGGTACCACCAGTCAGTTCAGTCCCTTCGTCTTCACGGCTGGCTGTTATCCACCATCTCTTGCGAGCAAGAGGCTTTTCTCGCCAAGCAGCAACAGAGATGGCTGGATACATCAGACAGTCCTCTGCAGCTGTGTACCAGGGAAAGTGGGCCGTCTTCTGTGGTTGGTGTCGTAGACGGGGTCTATCTCCTCTCCGTCCCCACAGTCAAAGGATACAGGGCCACCCTGGCCCTAGTCCTGAAACTGAGGTGAGTGGACATCTCGAACTCGTTCGAGATCTCCCTACTAATGAGGAGCTTCGAGAGGTCTTGCCTACCCAGGGAACTCAGGCCCCCGGGGTGGGATGTGACTCTCGTCCTTAGGAGTCTGACTCGAAGCCCCTTCGAGCCACTCCGAGAGTCGTCAGACAGGGATCTGACCCTCAAGACCCTTTTCTTCTGGCCCTGGCATCGGCGAAGAGAGTAGGGGAACTTCATGGCTTATCCTTCGACGTCAAGCATACAAGGGGATAGGGATCTGTGACACTTGATTTCGTCCCGAACTTCGTAGTGAAGACTCAGAATCCTTCGGTCCCTGACGACCGGTTCGAGTCATTCACGATCCCCTCCCTATTGGACTTCACCGACAACTATGCGGATGAGATACTGCTTTGTCCTGTGAGGGCGCTACGGCGCTATCTGAAGAGAACTCGGCACCTCAGGCCTGAGTGTTGACGCCTCTTCGTTAGCACCGGGGTGACCAAGAAAGAAGTATTCAAGAACACACTGTCTTTCTGGCTGCGTGAGGTGATCAGGAGGGCGTACGAAGCTGATGGTAGCGACGACATCCGTACCCTTTGTCCGAGAGCCCACGAAGTCAGAGGCATTGGTCCTTCCCTTGGGACCCGTGGTGGCTGCTCAACAAGTTGTGTAGCTTACCCAGCACCCGAGCGGGCAGAACAGCATCGCATCCTTGTGTGACTGCATGAATAGATGAGTGAATGAGAGAGTGACTGGCTTCTCTTCCCCATCTTTTTCTCCCCCTCTGCCTGCGAGCAGAGGGACGCGGTAGTCACTACACTGGAACAGGATACCGATGCAAGTAAACTACTCGACCGAGCTCCATCCTACCCCTTTCATTAGGGATAGGAGCGATTATCCACCACTTTCCCCAACAAGGGGGGGAAGTGGAAGCAAACAAGAGACAAACCCATGACTTCATATTGCCTCTTGCAATAGGAACAAGTTCTTGCTTGCTAGTTTTAAGAGGTACGCTGGCCTCCCTCTTATTACTTGGGTCCAGAGGTCTGACCATTGATCCTGTGGTACATACCTCAATCATCGGGCAGAGGCTAGGATCCCTCCCTCTGCTCTTACGACCAGGGAGGGAACCAAGGTTGGACGAACACCAGTCTTTTCATTGACTCAGATTCCACCCACCAAGAAGTGAGTCTTCCTATTGTTAAAGGACCGATGGTTTGTATTACGTATCGGAACAAATAACAATTTGTCGAAAATTGTATTTTTCCTAACTATACAAACCTGAGGTTCTTTACACATAGTCCCACCTCATGCCACCCCTCACTCTGTTTATCCTGGGCCTAAAGCAAAGTGATTCTTCTCCTCCCAGTCGCGCGGTGTGCTGACTGTCGGACAAGCAGTTAACTACCATACTCCCTTGTTCGAAGCTTACGACCGGTTCCAGCTGCCGCAAGTTACATTCCTATTGTTAAAGGACCTCAGGTTTGTATAGTTAGGAAAAATACAATTTTCGACAAATTGTTATTTCCTTTAAAACGTTGTGGCCGGAGACCGTTTTCCGATTGTTGTGATGAAAGTGCCCCAGCGTCTATGGGTACAAGTGGTGTGTGGATTTATCACAGGAAATGGGAAGTTTGTTGACACAAGCGACTCTACATACATCGAGATGGCGTCAGTCTTCTAAGTTATTTAATCGTAAGTAGAAATTTCAAAAGCGTTTTGGTGAAGTTTGCACTGCGCTGGCCACCCTTTTCACTACCCTCTGTTTAAAGCTTTAAATTTGGCCTTAATTTCTAACTTTGGAGAAAATACTTACTTCGAAAGGAGAGTAGAGGTTTTTAGCTGTGTCTCTCACCAACAACAAATCGCGACTGATGACCATCTCTTTTTCGGAGGGTGTCCAGCTGTGACTGTCGGTGTGTTGGGCCAGTCCATGCGGTTGTTTACCCTATACTCAACTTTCTTGCAGAACAGTTTACCAGTTATTCATGCAGATTGTTATCATCTATTCATGTAATTGTTATAATCGTAATGCGCATATATATCTTTATTATTTACTTTTTGGATATATGAAGATGTTTGACTGCTGGATTACCGCCGTAGTGTGACGCAATCGCTTTCGCTCTCTGGACCTCGTCTGTTTTCGCACCATAAGAAATTAATGGGGCCGGATTTTCAATGACCAGAAAGTCGTTAAAAGACGAAAGTTAGCATTGAGGAGCATATGTTTTGATTGAGAAAAATACAAATTTATACTATAGCTAGCTTGCAAAAAAATACTTTATTACAAAAAACTTGATTGACAACTAAGCAGCATACCTACTATGGGTTTCAGAGACAGTGCAAGCACGTTTTTTGGCAATATTTCTGTAATGAACACCCGTA
>NC_061098.1:60278864-60326364 GCF_015104395.2 Macrobrachium nipponense | reverse complement strand
ATATATATGCATATATATACATTAGATATGTAACTGAATCACGATTTATATATATATATATATATATATATATATATATATATATATATATATATACATACATAATGTAATATATATTACATAGATATGTAACTGAATCACGAATATATATATAGATATATATATATTATATATAAATATATATATATATATATAGATATATATATATATATATTATATATATATATATATATATATATATATATATACACACATACATATATATACTGTGACGAAATGCCATGTATCTGGCACTACACTTACCAATAAAAAAAGCATCAGTGATCACTTAAATACTAATAAATCATGCAAGAACTGAGTTCATTAAAGCAGGTGTGAGGTAATCTTATATGGAATTAAATTGATAAAAAATCTAAGTGTTTCCCTGGTTCTAACTCACTTCAATTATATTGAAGGAAAACAGCTCAATTACCACTCTATATTTCTACCTAAACAAAATTAGATAGTATACTGGTGAAAAAAGAAGAAGAAAATACAAAAATGTATTATTAAACTCTAAATATATAAGTGAAATTCCCAATCTCGGGGAACTTTACTATTACCTGAAAACAATACAAAGTTGAATTAATTCTTGAGTTAATTATTAAGCAAAATTAAATAAAAAATTAATTTATCACAAAAACTAAGTGAAATTTAAAGTTTTAAGTAACAATTAAGATTCGATAATTAATTCACAAGTGTTAAATAACAATAACACAAAAGGAATTCATAGTAAATGCAAAGTAATTAAAAATTGCTGTAAAAATTTACATTTTTTTAAGATGTTCCAATAATGGTTTAGTTCCAATTTTCATTGGTCGTCGTGTCCCCATTCGCCATCTTTCGTTTTGTAGCCTCTGCCTTAGTTCAAGGCTGAGACTCGCACAGGGTGGAGGTGAGGGTGGTCTTTGTATTTGTTTATTTTATGTTATTTCAAAAATATAGTGTTTTGAAGTCATTTGCATTATGGTACATTGTTAATTTGTTGTAGCCAGTCATTGAAAATTAGTGTTGTGTTAAATGTATGTACATTTTTGTTTATATATGGCTTTTGTTTTGTTTTCAGCTTCTCTAGTAGAGGTCCTCTCCAACTTTTACCCACGAAGGATTTAATTTGAAGTGATTCGTAAGTCAATTGTTCATCTGTTAATGTTCATTTTCAAAATGCTTTGAGAGTTTTATCCGGTGAATTGTGATTTTTTTTTTTTGTAAATAAATATTGTTATGGCTTTTTATATAGTTTATGATTGCACCTCGACTTAGGACCATCCCATATGTCATGCTTTGCATGGTTTATTTAATAAGTGTTTGAAAAATATAACAATTGCAATGATTAATTAATTAATAAATGAAAACAAAAAAGATAGTCCAACAAATTGTGAATGCAAAATAAAATACAGGATGTATAAGAATATCAAATTCGCCACCAAAATGTGAAAAATAAGAAATGGTAACAGAAAAAACACACTTCAAAAGAATTAAACACAACATAAAAATTTGTAATGTGTAAAAAACGAAATAGTTTCATCAAAACATTGTAAATATGTTTTTAAGTTGCAACTTAAAACTTGTAATAACACATTACTTTGGTATACCAATTATGTTTCTACTGCAGCTCCAAAATTCTCTATATTCCGAAAATTCACAATAGTATTCCAAAAAGGTGCCGTTACACACTCGTACGTCTGCTTAGATTCCACAAATAAACACTCGGCAATTAAATAAATCTAAAAGCTAAATCGAAAACTTTCGAGTGACCAAAATTCTCTCATACGGAGAGAGAGAGAGACTTCGGCGTGCTCTTCTTTGCAATGCAAGAGTAAGTCTCAGAATGACATAATTGCTCTCTCTTTGTATGGAAACTGGCCAAGATATCTCGGCCACAAAATGCTTGGGCAAAAATTTTGGGAACGAGGCACAGCTATTATCTTAAAAATTCTCTTTCAAAACAATAAATAGAGAGAAAGTGGGATTACAATCATAAATAATATTTATGGTTACACGGTTTAAGACAACAAGTCTCTTAAAATAAAAGATATGGTTATAGAATTGTCTCGAATGATATAAATGTTGTCATATCCGTGGGAGACGTCACAAATCTTTCCACTTCTCTTTTGACAAATCGAGAGATATAAGAGTTGATTTATCAGTAATACTAAATAGTTAAACAACAAAAGAACCTATATTTTCTTAAATGAAATGAATGGCATCGTAAGCAAAACTTCTAGAAGCTTTTAATATGACGTAACTTTACGGAAAAAAAATGATGAGATCTTCACGTGGTTTCTCGACAAAGACACATAATTTCGGAAAAAATCATGTACGTTGTATGGCTGACAGGATTCCAAATCAAAATGGAATACTCGTTCCTCTTATCTCAAATGACGACAGCAATTCCCTGCTTCGAATGGACAATGCTAATTTCTCTCTCTCATTTCACATTCAACGCTATTCCCTAAATTTTAAATACATTATGCAAAATCTGAACATACGTTATTAGAACATATTAACTCTAGGCAAAAACAATACTGAATCTGAAAACATTGCAAACACTTTTACATGTCATAATTTCTGAGGTGAAGGTTATGTATTGCGAAAAGCAACCGCATAAGAATATACATACAAACCTCATTCTGTATTTTCTACAATATTCCGCCAACCACCTGTGAAGCAACAGTATGAATAAGACAAGACGCCTGTATGAAAAAATATCTTGTAGATGTTTGAGGAGACGCTCAAACGGTATTCAGCAGCAGAGCCTTTGATGCATGCCGAGGCTCTGAGTCTTTAAGTCTCTGAGACTGAAAGTGATACTAACTAATGAGCATCAATTTATCTCTCTCTCTCTCGCTCTCTCTTCTCTCTCTCTCTCATTTTATTGCATATTTTTTCTTCCATTTTATTAACTTTCCTTCAGTTTCATTTATCTTCATTAATAATATGATTACTTATCTTTCCTTAACTTGTACTTGTCATCTATTGACTACATCATCACTAGCATTATTGTTATTGTTATTATTATAATTATAATTATTATCATATTCAATGAACCTTCCATCTTTACATCAACTTCATCTCTGATCATTGTATTCATCAAAATATTAATTTTGTTTTAGTTTAGTCTTATCTTTACTACCATCATCATCACGGTTATCATCTAATTCACCATTATCATCATCATCCAATCATTTCCCATTTCCCCTTTTCCCTCTTCATCATTATTCACACTATACTACCTTCCTCATCATGGGACATCTTTTTCGTTCCTTCATGTCCGTCACTATAACCATCACTGTCATCTTCCACTGCTCCTTCGACCGCATTGGGCTCCTCTCTCTCTCTCTCTCTCCCTCTCTCTCTCTCTCTCTGCGGTTTTACCCTCAGGCCATCAAAGAACAAGTCGATTATGTACCCTAAAATTTCTCTCTCTCTCTCTCTCTCTCAGGTCACACCTAACACACACACACACACACACACACACACACACACAACACACACACATATATATATATATATATATATATATATATATATATATATATATATATATATTCAAAATTTATATACAAAGGGACAAAACAAAAATTACAGCAGGAATATAAGAGAGAGAGAATCTAGAAGTGGTATGGGCATGTTCATGTAAGCTATGATAGTAACGAATTTATTCATCCTTATTGAATGCACTAGTAAACATAAATTCATACACAAAAATAGAACATTACTCACAGCGTAATTGACAACAGCTGAGTGAGAGGAGACGAAATATAAATAGATAAATAAATAAATGATACTCCCATCGAATTGTCAATGAAATCGTGTTCAGAGAAGATAAAGTGATGCTTCAGGATTAATTCAGTAGCGTGGACAAACTGGAATATTAGAAAATGTAGTGATTCTTATTAAATTTAGATTATTTCTTATACTTTCTAATATCTGCCTTACAAATAGTAAAAACTTGTAAGCGCACAAAAAGAAAACATTCACCTTTTATTTAAAGCAGTAGTGTCAAAGTGTCAAAGCTTTTATCATCTATCATATTTTCTCTAAGCACAGACATGAACACAACATTTGTAAGACAAATGTTTAATAATATATACATTCCACTTCTTATGGAATCTTTCCTTGTACTCATAGACAATTGTACATCTCATCAACTGTTTAGAAACCAGTTTTTTACAACATACACCTGATCTTTGTTTGCTAGGTACTCAGTTAAAATTAATATTGAATAGCTATATATTGAATACCTATATAGACTGTACAAAATAAAGTTAGGTGGATATTTCATAAACATCAGGTGCTTTTATATTATTTAATGTCATTATCACTTAAAAATGCAAATTTCATGATCACGTCCTCGAGACTCCTTAGCAACTGTATTGTTAAAATTCCATTAATTTCTTAGTTCCATTCCTCTAAAACCTGTTCTTACTCTTATCAAAACTGAACAAGGAGAGAGAACTGAAGGCCTGGCCGAGATGCAGCAAGAGACTACAGGTAAATACAGTCAACAGAAGTAGAAAGAACTAAAATTTCCTGCTTTAATTTTCAGATCTGAAGGGTTGCTAATCAAAGATTTAGGATTTGGCTCATAGAAAATTATCCCAATATTTAATCCCTACCCCTAATTGAACATTCATTTCCATTTCTGATTCTCCTTTCCTCCTGACCTTCTTCTCCTTGAAATACCTGTTAAGATTCTTTTTAAATATTTCCTTAAAGCTCACTCGTTTCTCTCACTCCCATTATTATTTCCTCAGTCTCCTACTGTGTCCAAAATTAGCCTCCCTTTTCTACCTGGCAACTGACACTCACAGAAAAACACTCTCTCTTCCTTGGGTTAAAACCTCTTCTGTTCCGTATCTGGAAATCAGTTTCTTTTTTTCTCTCTTTCTCCATGTGTCTGTGTCATAATTATTGTGCCAATATCTCAAAATAAATATCTGTCCTTGGACAACTTTCTAGATACTTTGTCTTCAGTCTTGCCTTTTCGTAAGCTCTTTTGTCCTTAGTCGTAATAGCGCCAATCTTCTGCCTTCTCTCTTATATATATATATATATATATATATATATATATATATATATATATATATATATATATATATATATATTATATATATATATATATATATATATACCTAGGGGAGGCACAAAGCTGGATATGGTAACGTGGCATCTGAAAATTTTAATCAACTTAAAAGACAATTGCATAAATTAATTTGAGCACTGAATTAAACTCTGAACTGCAAAAATAACTTTATTTCTCAAAAGGAAAAGCAAAATTCTAAGTATCGCCAGACAGCTAAAAAGTTAATCAAATGAAAGACACAGAAAACGGACTGTTTAGAAAAAGATCCCGGGAAACTGAACCATTCCCACAAGTGAAACAGAAAATAAAAGGGACACTTCTCACCATACTCTGATATCAATTCCACAAAATTGAATAGTCATGCAGTAAATCAATTAGTCTCTTCAACACGTTAAACACCATGTTAATTATCAATACTAAGTAATAATCCTGCTCACAGGGCCGACAAAGCGACAGTTCAAAAGAGTTCCTGTTAGAAAGAAACATAATTCTTATTAACACACTTGTCAAAATAATAACAAATCTCATAAAGAGGGCAGTGATACAGTTCATCAATAAGTGCACAAGAACGGAATGATAATTGCTCACGGATCTCCCTTGAGAAAGAAAGGTTTTCTGCACTTCACACACGTCATCTCAAATAGTTCGAGAAGCTGAAAAGAAATTTATTAATGGAAGTTCCAACAACTCTCACCTCTGATGTCCATGATAATAGTTTGTGTGGTTGTCACGCGCCCTCCATCTTCAAGGACAAGCTGAGCGAATATGCCCCAAAAGTCATAAGATATAATGGAGTTAAACGTGACGTACAAACGAACGAGCATTCTCGTTAAAACCACTCCCTAGTTCGTTTTGCAAAACCCATCATTTATTTCACAGTTCCTGATCTACACATAATAGAGTTTTCTACATTTTATATTCCCCTTGTCAGGAAGGTAATCTGTTTTAAATAAGACTTATCTCTCACTGGTCTCGCCCGCAGAAACAAACGTTCGAGGAATTTTCCATGCAAACTCAGGTTTTGTCAATGTGACCTCTGAGACATTAGATTCTACTTAACAAAGAACATTGACTTTTGTTTCTGCGAGAGCTAATGCTGATATTTATTATTTCAAAGAATGTCATTGTTCACCACATCTATCTATCAATCAATTATATAACATAATATCATATATATATATATATTATATATAATATATATATATATATATACATATATATATATATATTTATATTATATTTTATTTACATATGCATGTATTTATGTAATTAAAGGTTACATGCATGTAAAATATGTACATGCACACCACACTTAAATAAAACAAAAATAAAATAGCATTAGAACGTAAAAAACCTCACACAGATCCTTCCTTGATATATGCAAATAAGACATACAGACACATTTGCATACAGTGGCACTCAAGGATAAAAGGTTACAAAGCTTAAACAAGACTGGGACATTACTTGCAGGAATCTGATTTAAATGTTGGCTTCTGTTCACGCCTAGGAGCTGTATCTTATCAATATTACCAAAGGAGTTTTGCAAGACGTTCCTTATGCAAATAAGAAGTTCTGTTGTATCCCATATTTCACGGAAGCTCTTCGAAATATTTTCACAGCAGTGCAATTAATAATAATAATAATAATAATAATAATAATAATGATAATAATAATAATATCCTTATTTCAGCTCAGGGACACATGCAGAGATAAACATTAAAAAAACACAGTATACTAAATTAAAGTAAGCCCGGATAAGAAGTAATTATTATAAACGGTTTTGCAACCAAACAGTTGTTGCTTAGTGGATTATTAATAATAACTAATAATAATATAATAATAATAATAATAATAATTAATAATAATAATAATAATAATAATAATAATAATAATAATAATAAAATAATAATAATAATAATCAATAACAATAATAATAATAATAATAAAATAATAATAATAATAAATAATAAAATAATAAATATTACGTGATGCCCAGGTATTTATAACAGCTACGGCATAGACAATCGGTGGGTTGGTCATTAAGCAAGGATTTTAATTGGCCGTCCCTGAGTCGTTGAGATCTAGGTCCATCTCGAAACCCTTATCAAAGGATCCCTTGCAAATGGCATGTCAAGCCTAAAAGAGGATCCACGTACCTAGCTGCTTCCTATATACGTATTGAATATCAGCTAACAATTCATCGTTTAGATTGAACATGTTTATATATTGGCTTAAAAATAAGTTCTTCAGTAACTTTGGAGAGCACAGAGGGCATAGAGAGTGGCATGTATTTACTGCAGTCTGCAGATATACCTCTCTTTGGAACAAGCACTGTATTACTAAGCTTGTCGTCATCCGCAAAGATACTACGCCCACATAAAATTCTATGGAATCTACTAAACTTGAAGACAACACGCTAGAAACCTTTTTAAAAAACAAAGGGGAATACACCATCAGGGTCTTCGCCCCAGCTATCAAGGTTATCCATAATGTTCTTAACATCCCTGGATTGAAATACTAATTTTGTAAGAGGTTCAGGATAGGGACATCCTCAGCTGATTGCTTAGCTTCAAAAGCTTGATGAAGCAGTTCAGCCTTTTCAGCCAGTAACCAACCAAGCCTGACCCAAAAACAGATGGTGACAGTTTGGTCCACCACAGATGAGGTTCGGTAATAATTTCAAGTTTCCTCTTGTTGTATTTCTCTCGGCGCTCAACAAAAATGTTGTCATTTTCGTTTGAAAGATTTCGTCACCATGCATTGGGTTTGTTCTCTTTGTCATGGTAGGCTCGTCTACATTTATTAACAAATCACGGCTTGTCATCTGTCCTAAATTTGGTTACCTTTCTAAGGACATATCTTATTAAAATAGCCATCAGCATTTCATTTTACTTCTTGGGATCAGGATACAATATAGCATCTGAAATATTAAGCTTCAATAATGAAATCCCATTTGGCTCTGGATTTCAATCAGACCATTTTTCTAGTGCTGGAATTAGGAATTAGGAATATCTCAATGGTGCAGTGATCGGAAGTGCCTATACATTCACAGACCTTGGACTTCTCAACAGTTGGAACATCTGTGAATAATCTATTACCAGAAAAGTTTGTGGGTTCCTCAATTAAACGGACAAAATCAGAGGATTTACAGAACTCTCAAGAGCTGACCGGCCATGTTGATCTGTAGAATTTGAATTTAGACACTCATTGTGCTTTGCATTACAGTCGCCACAATAACGAATGAAGCTTTTGAATCCTGTGACTGAGTCATACATAGAATCGTCGCTATTTTGATTACGGTAAACAGCAAATACATAAACATTATAGAACTTACTGAAAAACAAAAACTTTATGGCAACTACACTCCAAACTGTTCTGACGATAGATAGGTCGTCCACACTTAGAGTATACAGCCATACCTTTCGCTTGTTACTACTAATAAGAGTCTCAGATTTAAAAAAAGAAAAAAAAATCGTATTTACGGGCACAACTCTGAAGATCAAGAAAATTTTGACCTTAAGCCCCGAATATTTGAGTAAAGTACTTAGCAATTTTTCTTGCTGTAATGAGTAACAGGCCCATGGTTCAGCTCAATACCTCCCGAAAGAATTAAAAAATAAAATTAACAACATAATATTACAATAAAAACTAATAGTAAATACAGCTATAACATTATGTTGGAATGCACTAAAAAGGTTGTAGGTTTCTCCATTTTTATTACTTTAAATAGATTTTATTTACTACTTTAAGACATTAGATAATGTTACACTTCATTATTTTATGTATTTGATTCACGTGTTGGATTTTAAATATTCCAGAACATATGGCAAATTCCATTTATGTTGCAAGGTAGCATAAATATTTATGTACACATACGTACACACAAACACACAAACACTCACACACACAAACACTATTTTGCTATCCTGTATCCTATACTGATGACCTATGTAACTTCCCTCTCCGAATCTTTGAATCGTGTTTACTCCACATGAATTCACCTCAAGTTTCTCAAGCAGTCCCTAGAAGAACAAATTCCTCCGAAATCTCTGATGCCAGCACGTCTACGGAAGTATGATGATCATCCTCTTAATGAATTTAGCCGGACAAATTCCAAGAAACACAACGAAACAACCAGGAGAGAAGAAAAGTAATTTTTCAAGGAAATCTCTATCGTGAAAAGAAGTTTCCATAGTGCTATTCCAAGTGAGTATAAATATTCCCTACCGGGTGAAATATGAGGGAACCTTAGACAGAAAAGGGACCAGCTTCAATCCAAATGAAACAAGAAGCTGAAAACACTGATCAAGGAAAGTGATTGGACAAAGAATGCAAAAAAAAAAAAAAAAAAAAAAAAAAAAAAAAAAAAAAAAAAAAAAAAAAAAAAAAAAAAAAAAAAAAAAAAAAAAACAAGACTGTAGTGAATTTATCAAGAAAAAGTATCGGTGAAGATGTTATATGGGGGTTAGGCTATGTTGCAATTTCAACCAAGTCAACTGCATTATCTATAGCGTCATCTGTTAATGCCTTTGAAAAATTCAGTAACCTTTGCCAACAGCAGTACGACAAAATAAAAGGGATCATATATTCAGCAATGAAATTTTCATATAAAATGAATTTCCCGGCATGTTATTGAGATGGCTTGGCTTGAGTTGAAAAAGGATAAAACCATACATAACTAAGGCGGATAAATCCAACACCGTAGTAATTATGGATAAAGAATTTTGTATATAAAAAATGGAAGAACTGTTATGTGACAATGATACTTAAAACTAAACAAGAACCCTTTAGAAGATGTAATACAATCTTTCGATAGTAAATCACACACAAAGAAAATAACTCTTATGAGATCAATAATTACATCTATTGGTTCCATAACTTATAATTTATCATAATATCTAAGAAAATTATTGTCACCATTGCTAGGAACTATTTCTGGTACCCATCTTATTAATTTTTTAGAAATTAGATCAACTACTGAAAAAAAACATTTCATTGTTAAACCAAAAGTTTTAACTGTCCCACAAATGAAGTTCTATGCATGGTTTCCATTTACCCATGATATCAAATTTCACAAAAAGTTTACAGAAATCATTCACCATCGGTTCCCTCTTTACCTCGAATGAGCGATTATCGCCTTATATGTCCTCTGGCGTTATTTATAAATATACTTGCCCTGAATGTCAAACAGGGACCTATGTGGGATCCACCAGCAGACTCCTTAAGGTGCGTATCGATTCTCATCGTGGCATAAGCTTCCGTACTGGCAGCACGATTGCAAGCCCGGAACACTACAATATTAGAAATCACTCCAAAATGTGTAAAACATATATTGATAATAAAGAATTCTGTATTGTAGGCCATACCACCAACCCGCAGGAACTTGTTATTCTAGAATCTCTCTTTATCAAACAACTTGTTCCGTCGTTGAACACCCATACGTCTTCCTCCAGTCTGTATTTGTCTTGACTTGTGTTGTTTATTTATGTTTTTATGTTTACATTTAGTTTAACGCTGTCACTCCTCTAGGTCGGTCCTTAACTTCATTGTTCTGTAACTGTTCACTGCTGCTTTCAATTTTTGTCAATTTTTTTTATTTTATGTTAATTTATCTTTCATTTTAATGTATGTCCTTTTAAATAATTTAATTTCCTTAATTTTAATGTGTATATTTTGTACACTTAGTAAGAATAATTTTTTAGCCTTTGCATTTCTGAATTTTTAATTTTTGGTTTTGTTTTTACAATTTTACTAGGAATTTATTTTCATTTTTAACAGCCTGATGATGTAATTAATTTGATAAGATAATTACGAAACGTCGCAGTAAAGGCAGCATGTACATCTGTGTGTGTCCTCTTCCCTTCATTGATAATATGATATACTACTATATATATATAGTATATATATATATATATATATATATATATATATTATATATATATATATATAGATATATATATAGTATATGCCTGTGTCTTTTGGGATTATCTTTTGTGCAGAAGAATATATAGGACAGCAGTAGTGTATTATAGATAAAATTGATGTCTTATATAACGTTAGCATGGTGTCACCCCCTGCTCCCCATGTAGAGTTGCAATAATTACATCAGAATCACATATTTTCCACATATGTAAATAAGCCTATGACCCAAGGGGTCACTGGCGAGATAGGAGTGTGATATGACCTCATAAACAGGACGCAAGCTAGACGCTGCCGTGTTGTGTTTGCGACGCCCTGGTTTGCCTTTGCCTTTGTAATCAAAACCATTGTCTTGTAAAACAGGTCACAGTGCCTTCCTATGAGAAGCTGGTGACCTATCACCTGCAGAGATAACACGTGACTTCCTAGTCACATGTTCGTCTGTCTGTATGTTATGTATGCTGAGATAGCTTTGTTCTACTATCTTTGTACAAAACTTTGTAACTTTAGATCTCTACTTCTCTTCATCGAGACCAGTTCTCTGAAACCAACTCTTCCTCTACTCCAGAGATGTAGTTCTTAATAAATTGTTAAGTTTGGCAACACTGAGTTTGAGTGTTCGCCTCTATACTCAAGGAAGATACTAATGGGAACTTAGAAAATCTCTCTGCATTGATGTCACTCCGACGAGGATGGGGAGTAGACCACAGATACTTGTGTATGACAGTCGCAGGGTATAACATTCAACGGGACGCCTTCCTATACATAGGCGAAACCCGTACATCTGGTGGCAGTCGGACGTCTCAAAGTCAACCGAAGCTTACGGAATCATAGAAAATGTAACATATCAGAAGTCAACAGAGGAAAGAGGATCTTCAAGCAACTCAGAGGCAACACAAAACATCCTACGAACACTAAGAAATGTCCTTCATCGAGATGCATTCAAGAGGCTAAATACACGGTTAGTGAACGACTTTCATCACATATATTCAAGAAACAAACCGGACGTGTCTTCAGCATCAGATCTTCAACGGGAAGCGAATCATTCTACAAACAAACAACACATGATCAGAAGGCGAGTCGAGATATCGGTCAACCGCGGAGCAGGACGGAAGAAAGCGAGGCCATGACATCATCAAAACACTACGATCTCCCTCTTAAATGCCGCAGCTAAGTACAATTCTTTATTTATTTTGGTGTGTGTCAGTGAGTGCTCTCCATACATAAGTCGATCGTCCATTATTCCTGGGGGTGAGTTATACGTTAATCTTAATCTTCCTTCCTTGCAGGAATCTATCTTCAACTACGGATTCTCGCCCTGCAGGCCTTTTTATCTTTGTTGCTAATTCCTTTTTCTTCCAGAAAGTTCTCCGGAAATATCTTTATCATATTATCTGTTTTTAATCTTATCATTTTGGGGGACTCTGTTATTATCTGCAACACATTTTTCTTATTTTATATTGCATATGCGTTTACACAGAGGACGAGTGCATTCATCTAGATATTTTGATAGGATTGCTCGGAATCGTAGTGATAAGAAAAAAGCAAAAGTCACAATGGCTACCACTGCTGCTGCGAGTTCTCCCGCACCCAGTAAGCTGAACCTTGAACGATTACAATGGTAGTTAGGAAAACTCTTCAACACAATTCACAAAATTTATTATACCCATTTAAGAGAAGTAAAAATGCTATAAATTGTCTATTCAGATTGCTTGAAGGAGGTTATATCTAGAGGTAATTTCCAAACTAATTTCTGCCTTTCCAACCTCACCTGTATAAACAACAAAAAGGAATATATAAAGATATGGTAAAATAAAGGAAATTATATAAATTTAATTTGAGAAAAGTATACATCAATAAATTTGTAGATTGCATATATAATCTATATAAACTTAATAAGCAATTACCGATAATGTTGGGAGTGCTCGCCAATGTAAGAAAAAAGGAATTTACCATCGGGCTAAGCCACTTCACTTAAACATATGGATAAAGGATATCCTGGAAATGAAATACATTCCGACATCAAAATAATATCATTAAGCTATAAATATAAGCAATATAATTTTATAGAATGCATTCACTAAAACATTCATCCTTCGAATTAAATCTAATATAAAGTCTTACCAATAATATAAATGCGAAAGATGAACGTAGGCTGATAACCCAGGACGACCTAGCTTCACCAAATATACCTAAGCGAAAATACTGTACAAATAGAACAAATAAATATGAGGAGCTAATATCAGAATTAGTTTAATAGTACATAATATATATATCTATATCAGAGAGGAAGGAATTTATTATCATATTGGTGCTTTGAAGGCTTAAGGCAACGGATAATGATTACCATTAGACATTAAGAAACCCCTAACAATGCTTGGTTCTCACCTTTACCCTCCATGCAAGCTACGAGACGAGACGAGTCGAATGCCCTCGAAGTTTAGAGTCTCATGACGAAGGAAGCCCAGAGTCCAAATTGAAGGAAGTTAGTTCATGTTGAATAACTTCGTAAATGTGGAAACACTTAAATCACGTAACTCAACCATGGTTCGATAAAATAGCAGCACAGCACAAATTCAGTAGAGATAATAATCTTGTAGCACAAATCTAGCTGCTAAAATCTTCGTGAGCAAATACTGCCAGTGAAGCTATTGACGGTATGGTTTGCTGGGCAAGACTGAAGTGGATATATCCATAAACCTCCCAAGTAAAGAGAAAATGGCGTGATTAGAAGGCTTGTTAGCTAATTACTTAGCTCGTAATAAGCAAGCAGGACTTAGATGGTACCAAGCATACAAATGTATTTAACTAGTTATTTTAATAGTTTAAGAGAAAAGTCCTCTATATATATATATAAATATATATATATATATATATATATATATATATATATATATATATATTTATATATATATACGTATACTAATAAACAAATGTAAGAAATTTAATTTCCGTTTACCCAGCAACCCCAACCCAGTTGTTACTTTGGTTAGCGCAAGGTCTGCAATTGCACCCTTTCAAGGCCGGGTCAATGGGTTCTTGCCTCAAAGTGTTGAGTCTTGGATCTCGTCAGTAGATGCTCAATTAAAAGCAAAATGCATCACTGACCCATCTGTACAATTACAAGAAGCTAAAAGTTTCATTGACTTTGCTAAAGGAGATGCAGGTTCATACCTGAGAGGAGTCTCTTTCCTAGAGGCGGTTACATGGGATGAATTTAAAATTAGGTTACGTGCCATATATGGCAGTGAAGAAGCCTTGGATGTAGTCTTAGCTTTGAGGAACATCCTTAATCAGGCCTCTATGACTCAGCTTAATGTTGTAGAGAGGGCGGCACTAATTGCTGACCGCCTGAATGAATATCAGGATAGTTTGCGTAATTCCACTTGGGTTACGAGAAGGAATATAGCCATGAAAGATTTTATCAGGCTCACATATTTAACATGCATAACAGTTATGTTGCCCGAAGCTCTGATACGGTGTTTTGACAAGAAGGTAACGCCCGACAGTACGGAACTAGACATATATAAACAAATAAAAAAACACATGTCTAAGTGCACTGATCTCAATCCCTTGCTTACTCAAGTTTTTGCAAAAAATTAAAGTAAACCACAGCAAGTAAATATAGTCAATAATAACGCAGCAGGGGTAACTTGTTACAATTGTAAGCGATCTGTCCACATGACAGGAGACTGTAGAAAGCGTTATTGTTCGATTCATAACAGCTACAGTCATTCATACAATCGTTGCTTCTCACGTAACCAATAACAGAATACCAAAAACATGCAAACCGTTGCATATGATAGTAAGAAGAAGAATCCTCATTACTATAAGAAGAAACAGGCGAAAAGCAACGCTGTTCAAAATCATAAACAAACAAATCGTGCTTCAGGTAACTCTGTTCCTGGGCCGTCGAACCCGAACTCACAGAGTCAGTCAAATTTTCCGAGTGTGCAAAGCATAGCAAATACCACGTAATTAACTCCAGCAGGGGAGAGAATGATGTTGGGTCATTCGTATCAACATCTTTTGAATCAAATAACAAATTTAATCATCTACAAGATCATTGCATGACACAGAATTTTCCTATGAACCACACGACCGAATCCAAAAAATCAGTGCAGGTCCCCGTAGACTTCCAACAAATACATGCTATCATTAGTAAAGATGAATTACTACCTACATTGCATGCTGTAAACTAAGAGCACCGACCCTTCACACTGTTTTTTTATTCCGGTAGTCCACGTAATATCATGGATCTGCGGACTCATCACTTGTTGTTTTCAAACTTCCCTATAGAGAAGTCCGGAGTGAGGCTCTTGGGTATTGGAAATAATGAATTAAATGTAGTAAGAGTAACTCATATTCAGTACAAAGTCGGTAAGCGCACGTTTACCGACAAAACATTGATATGTATCCAGCTGTAATTATAGGCTACCCGTCTATGGGCATTCAAAACATTACCTTAGCCCCTGCTAAACACGGCGTGTATATCAAAGGAAAATTCTATAAGTCTTCTAATACCTTAAAATCAGTTTTGGACAAAAAAGAGACAAACAACCAAACAGTAACGTACATTGAGGAACCAATCACTTGTCTCATGAATCAAGACATTATCCAAGTGACCCAACAGAATTCTCGCACACCCGTAATAGCAGCTTGCACGCAAACTCTCGAGCCAAATGTACCTTCGAATATAGTAGTGCGTGTAAAGAAGACTTTGCTGGGATCTGAAATGTTAATCCTCTCCGACACTCTGAAAATTAACGGATTGTCTGTAACACAAGCAATTTACACTGTTGATTCACAGCAACAAGTTAACATTGAAGTCTGCAATCATTTGAATACCACTTTAGTGATCCACAAAAATCAACACATCATGGATGTGGAAGTTTATAAATATCGCATTCTTACCATTGCTGAAATTAATCACGCTCAATCAGTCGTGGATGAATCCCTATTACAATCTATTAAAAGTAAAATCAATAAAGACATTCAAGAAGAGGAGATTTAGCAGATATTTTTTTATCTTTTAACTACATATCAGGATGTTTTCTCCACTACCGAGGGATTCTTAGGAAAAACGGATGTCATTGAACACCAAATACAGTTAAAAGACAAGCATAAAGTCATCTATGTACCTTCATTCCGACTCCCAATGAAATTCCAGAATGAGATCAATGATGAAGTAGATAAAATGTTAGGGGAAGGAGTCATTAAGAAATCGAACAGCCCTTATAATTTCCCCTTAATCGTCGTACCGAAAAAAGCTCGAACCTGGCGTATCTGCATAGATTTCTGTCGCTTAAATGAGGAAACGATTCCCGATCGATTCCCAGTGCCATGTACTAACGATATTTTATCTTTGTTAGGACCGAACAAATGTTTCACCAGTGTGGACTTACGTAAAGGCTTTCACCAGATACCTTTAGAAGAAGAGAGTATCCCATACACCGCCTTCAGCACAGCCAGGGGACATTATGAATTTTTACGTATGCCTTTTGGTTTACGTTGCTCCCCAATTACATTCACCAGAATGATTAATATAGTGTTTGGAGACTTGTTAGGGGATACCCTATATGCCTATTTGTAATCTTTTCTAATACCTTAGAAGAGCATCTACGTAAACTAGAGCTAGTGCTACAGAGAGTAAGGCAGCATAATTTAAGGGTAAAGATAACTAAGTGTGAATTTTTCTAAACAGAACTAGTCTATTTAGGTTTTACGGTGTCTAGTCAAGGTCTTAAAGTAGTCCACGGTAAGGTGTCGGCTATCCGTAACTTTCCGATACCTACTAACGTCAAGGGGATACAGCAATTTTTAGGCTGTAGTGGGTATTACCGCCGTTTCATACGCAATTACTCAATTATAGCCGCTCCTCTAACCGATCTTACGAAGAAGGGCGTAGATTTCATATGGTCTGAGAAGCATCAACAAGCATTCGATACTTTGAAAGAAGAATTATGCAGTTCACCTATATTAAAATTTCCTGACTTCAGTAAGGAATTCTTTATTGCAACAGACGCCTCAGACCAAGGGGTAGGAGGGGTATTGCTTCAGCAATATGACAAACAGTTCTTCCCTATAGCTTTTTATTTACGTAAACTGAGACCTTCTGAAAGTAAATATGCAGTAATAGATAAGGAAGGGCTAGCTATTGTTAACTCACTAGTGCATTTTAAGTTCATAATATACGGCTATCCTGTCAAGGTTCTTACTGATCATAAGCCCCTCACCGACTTCTTTAAAGGCTTTAGTCACAGTCCCAAAAGAACTCGGTGGCATTTGATCATTCAAGACCTTGGCGCAAGGATCGGATATCTACCTGGGAAAGCAAATATCATTGCTGACGCATTATCACGCAACCCCGCGCCATCTTGTACGGAGCCATTAGCTGAACTAGTAGATATATCAACATCCGTGCCTATTGTTAAAACTGTATGTGAACAGGAAGACCCTAGTCATCCAGGGTTCTCTATCATGTCAGAGAAAGCCAAATCATTATTTTATTAGCATACGATGCTTACAGATATAAAAAAACACATAGCTAATTGTTGCACTTGTCAGGAAAACAAAGAGCACATGAAGACACCTGTCAGCCTAGGGGCCTATCCCGTGGCCAACCAACCCTTTGAAAGAGTACACTTAGATTTATTAACAGGGTTTTACGAGTCAGACCGAGGAAATAAGCACCTCTTAGTGATAATAGATGCCTTGACTCGATATACAGAATTAATAGCACTAAAAACTAAAACCGCAATTTAATGCGCTAGGAAATTTTACGAGTGCTACATTTGTAAACACGGAATTCCTCACATGATAATCTCTGACTCGGGTGGAGAATTCAGTAATCATTTCCTTAACTCGTTGTGTGAATTCCTTTGCATAAAGAAAATCAATACCATGATCTACCACCCAGATTCTAATGGATTAGTTGAGAGGGTAAATAGAAGGGTTTTAAACATATTGCGAGTTACGCTTGGGGGAATGGACCCCAACTGGGATATTGCCATAACCGCGGTTCTAAGTACTCTTAACCATTCATATCATGTATCTATTAAAATGTCGCCGCACGAGGCACTGTACGGTACCCCAGCTAGGACACCTTTCCATATATTTATGCCAACAACCCATTTATCAAATCCCCTACGGGATGTTATGGAATCAAGTGTAAGCCGATATAATATACTTCGTAAGAATTTAGAAGAATCACAAATCATAATGAAAAGAAATCATGATAAAATCGCTAAGCCAACTAAAACATACCGCAGGCGACCAAGTCTACATACAAGTATATGTACGCAAAGGGCTGAACTACAAATTAACACCTAAGTTTGAAGGCCCGTTTAGCATTTTAGAAATATTAACGACCAACAGGTTTAAAGTTCAAAACATATCCCAACCCACTGATGTGAGAATAATACCGTTGGCTCATGTTCGCAGTTAAGAAAAAGGGTAGAAAGAAAGAGAGAAATTTATGTATATATGAAACATAACTAATAAAAATGTATCTATGAAACTTGCATGATAAAGTATGTATATATAATAATATTTGTATGAAAAAAAATTTTCCGTTTTATATAAAAAATAACTTAAACATGAGTAATTACATATATTTCACTAATTGCAGGTTTCCAACATGAAGCTTATATTGCTCGGAGTGGTACTGTTCGTTCAGACATTCTTGTCGTGTGCTAAAACAAAAAATATACATTTTACACAATAATTGAAAGGACAGAGGACGTTTTCATTACAGCAAGCAATATAATTATAGAAGTTGATTTGCGAGCAATTTTCCTGCCAGAAGATGATGTCACTAACCTAAAAAGCGACTTGTCACGGTTTGCCAAATCATTGAACCAGAGATTTCGCTAGCACAAACTCTAAGCGTTGCAGAAATGTTATCATTCGACTTGCAAAACAAAACTGCTGACGCAGAATGTCTGGCTCATGATCTGCTTATGTGGACAGTGCGGTACAGTAGCCTAGAAAGACGTAACCCATTTATATTTGCTGCGCTCAACGTCTTCGGGTCTGTTGCAAGTTTCGGTTTAGGAATTTCAAATCGTCTTAAAATTAATGATCAGAATAAGAGAATTGAGTTTTTGCAACATGAAAACGAATTAGTTTTTTCCAAACTTTGTAAACAATTATCATCAATTAATCAACTTATGTCTTTGGTGAACGAACATTCTAGTAATATCAATCAGATGATGGAAGTGCAACACTTGCTGGCAACATTAGCGTATTACAGTTCTAAGGTAGACCATATCCGTACAAAAATTTCACATCTTATTGAAAAATCAAAAGACTATGTGGAAGCTATCACGCTAGCTACAAAGGGTGTTCTGTCGCCACATCTTATGCCTATAAAAGATCTAACATTAACTTTAGAGAACGGACTAGAGAAACTGAGTTAGGTTCCATTGTTAGACGCGCATAAGATAGAATTTTATTATAGCTTAATATCAGTAAGCGTTAAGAATTACATGATCATGATTACCATTCCTTTTGATTCTTCTGATGCCTGGCAATCTTACAAAATTGCACCGCTCCCAACTTTCATGACGAATAACTCATTACCAGTAATATCTAATCTGACAGGACACGTATTGATTTCCCCCAACAAGGAAACATTTATGGTCATCAGAGACCTCGATAGGTTCACTCACTGTTCAGATGCCATGGGTAATAAAGTTTGTACAGCTGATTCCTTTGAATTCCACCATATAACAAGGGATTCATGCGATTTAGTTCTAGTGCTAAATGGCTCTCTCTCCCATACACGCCTAAGTTGCCTGAAACAACTTTACCCTTTTGAAGAGTATAAGTTCGCTTACAGGCTGAACAACGGATCGTGGATACGATACGACAAGGAAGGATTTCACGTCGCCTATCCAGACAGTTCAACAGCCTCTTGATGGATGTTCGTTGCCGCAGATGGCTGCATTAGAACGACAACCAACCACACGGTTCGTGGAGTTAGCACCATCATCCGAGAACGAGCTTACTTCGCTAATTTTTCGTGGTCAAGTACTATCATCCCAGCTTTACCCCTGCCATTCAATGCGAAAGTGGCCCATCAACTATCAAAACTAGCTAGTATTGACCACACAACAAGGGCTTATCATGTCGAGGAGAATCTATGGTTCTACACGCTGCTGGCTGTGACGTGCGTGACGGTGGTGGTTCCCATCACCACTAACATATTTGCTTGGCGTAGGTTGAGGCGAACACGGATGGACCATCAACAGAACGTTGTACCCTGCCAGGACAATTTTCCTATTGCCCTCAAAGACAATTTTCCTATTGCCCTCAGAGCCACCTGAAATTGGCCATTTCATTTGTCTCGGAGGAAAGTTGTTTGGAATTGTGTTTTGTGTGAAAAGCGGTTTGAACACTGGCTGAATGTGTAACAGGAAACTCTGAGACATTGCATTCCATATGTAAAATATGTGAAGCTTAATTATAAATCATTCAATCAATAAATCAGGTAGCGCACCTAATAAAATCAATATCTGTGCGTGTACGTACCTGGAATCTACATGATGTGCACAATTATTTGAATTTATATCTCAATCTGGTAACAACTATTCTTTAAGTTACCTATTATCATTTTTTTCCATGTACATGCTAACCTTTTATCTTATCACATTTTTTTTGGTACGGCAGTACTTATGTATCCTCATGACTAACAATATATGAATATCATTATGTATGACATGTTTACCATTAGTATGTTATCATATGCAATCATCAGCAGTACGGCAGTACTTTCTGTTGAGTATGTATCCTCATGACTAACAATATATGAATGTCATTATGTATGACATGTTTACCATTAGTATGTTATCATCTGCAATCATCAGCAGTATGGCAGTACTTTCTGTTGAGTATGTATCCTCATGACTAACAATATATGAATGTCATTATGTATGACATGTTTACCATTAGTATGGTATTATATGCAATCATCAGCAGTACGGCAGTACTTTCTGTTGAGTATGTATCCTCATGACTAACAATATATGAATGTCATTATGTATGACATGTTTACCATTAGTATGTTATCATATGAATATCATATATGAATGTCATTATGTATGACATATTTACCATTAGTATGTTATCATATGCAATCATTAGCAGTATGACAGTACTTTCTGTTGAGTATGTATCCTCATGACTAACAATATATGAATGTCATTATGTATGACATGTTTACCATTAGTATGTTATCATATGAATATCATATATGAATGTCATTATGTATGACATGTTTACCATTAGTATGTTATCATATGCAATCATCAGCAGTATGACAGTACTTTCTGTTGAGTATGTATCCTCGTGACTAACAATATATGAATGTCATTATGTATGACATGTTTACCATTAGTATGTTATCATATACATGGATCTGTATCTTCTAAGCATTACTCTTTTATTTATGGGTATTTCTATATATCTTATGTATGTATTTTTTTTTACATATAATCAGTTGAAAATCATTCCTTAACCACTTGCTGGTAACTAGGACTAACTATATATTCATATTAATTTCTCTATCACACTCCTATGAATCATATATAAATTAAGCTTTAATGTTCAGTGTTTGGTCTGTAGCTGACCGAGTATTAATGTAATAATTACATTAGAATCACATATTTTCCACATATGTAAATAAGCCCATGACCCAAGGGGTCACTGGCGAGATAGGAGTGTGATATGACCTCATAAACAGGACGCAAGCTAGACACTGCCGTGTTGTGTTTGCGACGCCCTGGTTTGCCTTTGCCTGTGTAATCAAAACCATTGTCTTGTAGAACAGGTCACAGTGCCTTCCCAGGAGAAGTTGGTGACCTATCACCCGCAGAGATAACACGTGACTTCCTAGTCACATGTTCGTCTGTCTGTATGTTATGTATGCTGAGATAGCTTTGTTCTACTATCTTTGTACAAGACTTTGTAACTTTAGATCTCTACTTCTCTTCATCAAGACCAGTTCTCTGAAAACAACTCTTCCTCTACTCCAGAGATGTAGTTCATAATAAATTGTTAAGTTTGGCAACACTGAGTTTCAGTCTTCGCCTCTATACTCAAGGAAGATACTAATGGGAACTTAGAAAATCTCTCTGCATTGATGTCACTCCGACAAGGATGGGAAGTAGACCACAGATACTTGCGTATGATAGTCGCAGGGTATAACATTCAACGGGACGCCTTCCTATACATAGGTGAAACCCGTACAGAGTGAGATAGTTTCTTTGATATGACAAGGGCTTTTATGCCATTGGCTTTAATATACTTGATGTGTGCTTTCCAGTTTAAATGTTGACCAAACATTATTCCTAAATACTTAACATTTGCACAGAACTCATTTTCAGTGTTAGATAGGTGGAGTTTGATTTCTTGGTGTTTTACCCACCTTTTGTCTTTACAGAAAACAATGGCTTTTGTTTTATTGGTTGAAAAACGAAATCCAACTGAATTTACCCATTTTCTTATATTTGTTATGGCTGTATTGAAGGCTCTTTGGGCAGGTCTCAAGGAGCTACTCGTGTAGAGTATGGCAAATTCATCAACGTATAAGCTATTTTTAACCCCATTGGTAATTGTGCAGTGATGTCATTAATTGCCAAGGCAAACAAAGTACAACTCAGGACACTGCCCTGAGGAATTCCTTTTTCTAAATCAAAGTATTTTAAATATGAATTTTCTACTCGTGTCTGGCAAGTTCTTTCTATCTGTAAGAAAGTTTTTAATGAAAATTGGCAGGTGACCCCACAACCCTACTGAGTGAAGTTTTTGCATGATGATAAATCTCAACGTTGTGTCATATGCTTTTTCTTTATAAATAAAAACAGTTACTGTTAATTTTTTCTTATCAAAGCCCTTCCTGATATGGTCCTCTGGATATGTTAGGGGATCTAGGGTTGACCGACCAGCTATTGAACCTGATTGTGTTGGAGTCAGTATAGATTCCTTGATGATAACATAATGTTAGTCGTGCATTGACCATTTTTTCTAAAATTTTACATAAACAGCTTATGAGAGATATTGGTCTGTAATTCGATGGATTACTTGCATCTTTTCCCGGTTTATTTATAAGAATAATAATAGCATGTTTCCACTTGTCAAGGAAAACACGCTTCAGCCAAATGCTGTTATAAAATTTCAGTAAATATGACTGGACTATAGGGGCCAGTTTTTGTATCATCTCAAATGAAATCCTGTCATGACCTGGGGCTGAAGGATGACACACAGTTACCACACAATGGCAAAAGAAATCTTAGCGCGAAACTCGGACCGATTTCTAACTTGTCCGATGTAGTTGTTTGCTCTTATACTGACTACAATTTCTTATCATCAATAGTAATCTCGTTATGACGATTCATACTGTAGTGATCCCATTGGTCTCAAGTGGGTTGAACATTAAATGACACAGAAACATGCTAATACAAGAGAGAGCCATTGTGTTTTTGCAGCCAACTAGGTTTCTTGCACAATTTTGCAGTGGTCCCAGGGCAGACTCAAGCCGAGGAAAATGGTGCACTCATTTTTCACGACACTATGCAGCTGATTTGTTTGTGAATATACATTAGGTTTTGTTATACTTGGATATACCTGGGCTAGGCTTACTTGTTTCACGTTTGCTTTTTCTTTGTATGCTGGTAACTTTTGATAGACGTGACGTATATTGTAAAAATCAAGAAAAAAGTATCACTCATTGGTGTCGCAATACCATGGGACACCAGAGTAGCTTGTTTTCTCCTCACCGGCGGTAACCTTGTTTTTATTGTTGGCTAACGCCTGCTTTGTATTTTTTAAGCTGTGATGGTGTTTGAGTGGCTTGGTTCCCCCTGTGGCCCGAGGGGTTGTGGTTTACTCCTGTTGGAGTTAGAGGTAATCGTTTTCTGGACCTTGACTCGAAGAATACATCTGCTGCTGGATTAATTCCTCAAATTTTGATACTTGCATATGGACGGCTAGCAGCGCCTTTTAGATTGTCTTCCCCTGCAATTCTACCATATCCACGATTTGTGAACTACACCCTTTGTTCAGTAAACGCCAAGGGGACCTCTCTTCCCCAAGGCAATACTATTTTTGCCTGCAATTTATTGTTAAAGTGATCACGGTCTTTATTCCCATGCTGGTGTATAGAGTGGATATTCTTTTGGAACCAGTCAGCCACCATAGGCTATTTGGGATTAAATCATTCTCTGTTACCTTGAGATGCTCTCCAGACGTGGAGAGTAATTAAATCATTAATTGAGGAAACTTAAAACCATAGTAATTAGTGTGTAATGTGTTAGGTCATTCTTTCCTTTTGGTTATCTCCTCCTTTTTGGACCGCCTCCACTTTTTTGATATGAGTGTGTTGATGGCCCGTCTTTAATTGTATAGGTGTTTTATTTACAGGCATTTAAGAGTATGTGTTTTTCATTCACTTATGAATTCTTTGAGGTTCAGGCGTTAGTTCTGTCTGTATATCTATGTATTAAGGTAAATATTTTTCTAAGTATTTACCTGTCCCTCTTCAATTGATTTTGCACTCTTTAGGTACTATTCCAACCAGTAGTGGTTGAAATGACTACAGTGTAGTAAATTGAATAGTTGCATATTGCGTTGGTCAAACCAGCCATCACAAGTAATAATAATAATAATAATAATAATAATAATAATAATAATAATAATAATAATAATAATAATAATAATACGTGAAATAACAGTGGATAAGCTAATATCCATGTCAGCGTTGTACCACCAACTATTGACGAGGCTAGGGACCAAACACATAGTTCTCTTTAGTACCAGAGGGTTAAACCATCCTTTTTTTTTATTTTTATCAAATTTCTATGCTACATAGATGTAGAATTTAGTTTTGCATTCAATATATCGCACCGGGTTCCGATCTCCCATAAACTAGCAAGTGAGACTCATGCATGAAAAGGTTTAACTCTACACATCATAAACGTCAAAAGCAAAGGAAAACAACCAAGTCAATTGTTTCAGCAGCTACGAACAGCGATTGAATGAAATTGTCGTATGTGGTTTGAAATTGAATAAATAAACTGAATTGCCAAGTAAAGAATTGTTATTATAAGTCGTATTTGTGAAATATAACGTAGATTCGATGCGTGGCTCAGCTGGGGGTACGTAGTCCCTTTCAACCAATTTAAAGGGCAAAAGAATACTTCGTCTGCTAGAAACATCGTACGTCTGGCAGTGCTGACACGTTGAACTAAAGCATTTTCGCCCCTGATAATATGATCTTATAATAAAAATAAAAATCATTTTAATAAGTGGAACTATACATCTGCATGAAAGAAGTCACTTTTATAAAATTACAAAATGTTGTTCACGATGACGTCTCGCATTCCAGAAGATATTGAATGGCACCATGATTTTACCTTTATTTTTGCGTGAATTCTCCGTATTAAAAGGAAGGGAATATCCCAATGTTTACATGAACCTCTGTGTAAGAACTACGAAATAAATACTAATTAAATCTTTGGTGAATTATGCACAGCATCAATTAGACAGTAAAACAAATTACTGAGATGGTGGAAATAAAATAACTCCTTGTAGACATGAACTCAGATCATAAATCGCAATACGAGATACGACGAGAGGTACGCGCCTCTCTCTCTCTCTCTCCTCCTCTCCTCTCGTCTCTCTCTCTCTCTCTCTCTCTCTCTCTCTCTCGTTATACAATTACCACGAATGCAGAACTGACTTAAGTTTTTCATGAACATAAAAAACTTTACAATAATTATCAAGCTTGTCAAAAATAAATTCCAAATATAATAGTGTGCAACTTCAACATATTTATTAAATGTAGTGAATTAATTGGTGATGTGTGTCAATACAATTTTGGGGGATATCACGCCCATACAGTGTACTACGCACATACGCATACACACCCCTAGAGGGGCATGCAAAGGAGCGATCAGAGGGGCGAACTACTACCCTACCCTCCCCCTCTCGATCTTTTGACCTCTCCTAAGGACAAATGAATTATTATAACTAAAACAGTAATTATACTGCGATACTAAAACGTCTACTGACGTTTATGTCAAAAGACTTCGTCTTTGTGTAAAACCATCTTTTCGGTGCTAACCGCGCCACAGATACTACGTACTTGAACATAGCAAACTCAGATAAAATAATGTCAAGAGTGTCATTCTCGAGTAGATGTGGTTCTTTCACACTTATTATGTCATGCAATATAGACGTACATATTTTACAAAATATATGGGCATGCGAATATATTTGGTTTTCACATGAATACAAATATAGTAACATATTTCCTGTCTGTCGGTTACCTACCTGACAGACGGCAATGGGCAGTGAAAATCAATCAATAATTTCTTATGAGATAGACACTAATAACTATAATAAAAGACAAATAGGATGGAAACAAGTGAATACACAAAAACATTAGAAAATAAAATCGTTGTGAGAGGAATTCCTCACAATTATTATTATTATTATTATTGTATGCTGGAAACAGACCTTCTTTCAAACATGTTTTATTAAAAATAATGGCAGAATTCACAGAATTGACTTTGTACAATATTCTTTCAATTCTCCTTATGATTTGCTTTTCTGGCACGCTGGTATTATAAAGCAGCTGTCCAATGTTCATCGTGCTGTAGGTCGTCAACGGTAATTTCGGGCGGGCTGGTGTTATCAAAAGCAAACTGGTTATCAGGGACAGGCTGGGGTCGTCAACAGGTATACAGGTGCGTTTCGTAGGTCGGGAACAGGCCGTAGTAGCGAATGCACCCTCCTGTTCAACCATGACGTCCAGGAAGGGAAGACGGCCATCACGGCTATATTCGATGGTAAATCGTAAACGGCTGTGGGTGTGGAAGGCTTGACATATTTCCTTGATCTCCTCCCTCGTTCCTGCTAGGATTAAAGTGTCATCTATATATCTTACGTATATAGCACCATCAAGACATCGTCGACTGCCTGAAACGTATGGAGAAAGACGCCCTGAAGAAACAGAAGACCATTACAAGAAAACTAATTAACCTTAAATGGAGGTAAAATACGCCTGCCGCAAGAACATGACAAATATATTAACCTGACCACCTACAGCCCATCCCCTGAAGAAGAGGACATACTCAAGAAAGGCCTGAATTGCCACTTCATCTCTCGCCCCCGTCCCCTTAATAAAAGGATGGAGATAGAATATCTTACGGAGACGATACTGAAACAAGAAAGTCTTGGGAATGTACACACCACCGACGCCCTTCAACCTCTCCTCTTAGCAGAAGCCCTTACAGACCGAGGAACTTATAAAAGTGACATCGTCGATCGCCGTCTGCGGGATGCTGCTAAAAGCTTGAGAGAAAACGAAGACATCACCGTCAGGAGAGCCGACAAGAATATAGACAAAAAATCGACGAGATCCTCGCCGATACCACTAAGTTTCGACGCATTACTAAGAACCCCGTTGACGACATTAAACGCGAAGCCAATAGAATCATAGAAACTGTCAACGCAGCCACAAACGCCTTACACCTTTATAGTATTTCTGGAGATTACAACCTCGGGTACATCTATGGTAATGTGAAAACTCACAAACATGGAAACCCTTTAAGACCTATCATTAGCCAAATACCAGCACCCACATACCACCTTGCTAAACAACTAAATACTATTCTCACCCCCTACATCCCCAGCACACATAGTTTGAAGTCGTCTGCGGAGTTTCTGCAAGCCTTAGGATCCGCGCCCCCTGGAGGCAGTATTGCATCGATGGATGTAGAGTCGCTGTTTACTAACGTTCCTGTAGATGAAACCATCGAAATGATCCTTGAACGTGTCTACAGAGACCCATCCACCGACCCGCTGAATATCCCCGAACACGCCCTTCCCTCTCTGCTGGAAATATGCACCAAGAAGGCTCCCTTCATTAACCACCATGGCCATATGCACTTACAAATCGATGGTGTAGCGATGGGATCCCCCATCGGGGTCCTGTTTGCGAACTTTTATATGGGCATAGTGGAGGAGCGTGTCTTTAGGAGCATTAGGAAGCCATCTATATACGTAAGGTATATAGATGACACTTTCATCCAAGCAGGAACGAGGGAGGAGATCGAGGAAATACGTCAAGCCTTCCACACCCACAGCCGTTTACGATTTACCATCGAATATAGCCGTGATGGCCGTCTTCCCTTCCTGGACGTCCTGGTTGAACAGAAGGAGGGTGCATTCGCTACAAGGGTTTACACGAAGCCCACGAACCTGGAAATGTGTCTGAACGACGAGAGTGAATGCCCTGAACGCTATAAGGACACCACCATCAGCGCCTACGTCAGGAGAGCTCTTTCCCATTGTTCAACATGGGCAGACACCCATAAGGAGATGGAACGTGCAGCCCAGGTCCTAGTAAACAACGGACACACCAACCGAAGCATCCAGAACGTCTTCAGGAAGAGCATGGAAAAATGGTACCTACAGGAACCCCGCCCAGACCCCCAGCAGAAAATTAATTTTTTCTACAAGGGCACTTTCCATCGGCGATATAAAGTAGACGAGCGAGCCCTACGGGAAATAATCAGGAATCACGTTTCCCCGACCGACAACCACAAGCAGATCAACTTGATCATATTTTATACAAGTAAAAAAACATGCAGTCTTATTATGAAAAATAACCCCGCACCGTTGCAGGATCCCTTGAAGAGGACGAACGTCATTTACAGATACACGTGCCCAATCCGAGGATGCCTCGGAACTTACATCGGGATGACGTCAATGCGCCTCTCCAAGAGGATCTCCTGTCACGCGCAGGAAGGAGCAGTATTTAATCATGCAAGGACTGCCCATAATAAAAGAATCCGACGCAGCGACATCGTCGGTAACTTCGAAATTATCGACCAAGCACCCGATCTACGTCGTTTGCGAATCTTAGAAGCGCTGCACATCGGGAGGGAGAAGCCCAGTTTGAACATCACACAGGAGACCTTCCTCCTCCCCACCGCCGTCAGGAGAGCAGCAGACACCGCCCCACAACGACCATCGCACCAGAGGGATCCTGAGGAAGATAGAAGCGTTAGCTCTCATCCTGATGACGTCCCTAGTAACCCTGAGGGTGATCGCAGCTCAAGCTCTCGCCCTGAGGACGACCTGGTAGCACGCCCTTCGAGGGGACCTCCACCATCACCAATAAGGATGAGGCTCCGCCCACGAAGAGGACAGCCAACCAGGAACGGGCCCCCTGATGACATCGCTCGTGACGTCACAGGTATTGCCCAATAAAAAGTGAGGTACCCGTTTCTTCAAGCCAACCGAATGCAATAAATAGCCTGAATACATCTGACACAGACCATTGCACTCAGCGATCCCGTCCCGAAGATGGCCAAACGAGGTGGCCGAAACATGTAGACGCCTTTTAAAAACCAGAAAAGAAGAAATAACAAGAAATACCGGATAGACCCCTGACGACTACGGCCTGTTCCCGACCTACGAAACGCACCTGTATACCTGTTGACGACCCCAGCCTGTCCCTGATAACCAGTTTGCTTTTGATAACACCAGCCCGCGCAAAATTACCGTTGACGACCTACAGCACGATGAACATTGGACAGCTGCTTTATAATACCAGCGTGCCAGAAAAGCAAATCATAAGGAGAATTGAAAGAATATTGTACAAAGTCAATTCTGTGAATTCTGCCATTATTTTTTAATAAAACATATTATTATTATTATTATTTTTATTATTATTTATATTATTATTATTATTATTATTATTATTATTATTATTATTATTATTATTATTAATTACTTTTGGCAAACTACATTTATTATGTGGAGAGAAAATAATTGTTGAAGTAAATGTAATACGATACATTACAACTTGCCTATTCTAACAGTGAACTGAAAATGTCTTGTGAAATATGGGTGATAAATTCATATGTATTTATATTTTGATCTCAGTGCTCCAATGTATATATATATATATATATATATATATATATATATATATATATATATATATATATATATATATATATATATATTTCATTTCATTTTCCAAGGCAACTTGTGCAGTGTTTCATTCCCCTTCGCCATCGGGGCTCAATTCTGTAATTACTCCCCTGCGATACCAGTAACATTCCCCTAGTGAATTAAAGCCAGACGAAATAGTTTCTGCTGTGTAAATTTCCCAGTCATTTCATTTCCCCCTGAGTGGCCTTTTGATTGAGAGAAACAGTTAGTAAAGTTCGCTCCACGTATATAATATATATATATATATATATATATATATATATATATATAGATATATATATATATATATATAATATATATATATATATATAAAACTGAATCACGGAAATTTGGAATGTGGTGAATATATAAATAAAGGCAGAATCCACAAAAAAAAGGTGGAACACTGGAGTGCCGCGAGATCTTTCGACTCAAGTTCCTTTACTTAGCAGACTGACATACATAAGATGAGTGTACAAGGAGGGGTCGTATAAATACCACAATTCCTTCTTCACTCATCTTTGTATATATGACAGTTTGCTAAGTAAAGGACCCTTGAGTAGAAGGATCCCGCAGCACTCCATTGATTCACTTTCCTTCGTGGCTTCTACCTTTATATATATATATATATATTATATATATATATATATATATATATATATATATATATATATATATATATATATATATATAAATGGTAGAAGCCACGAAGGAAAGTGAATCAATGGAGTGCTGCGGGATCCTTCTACTCAAGGGTCCTTTACTTAGCAAACTGTCATATATACAAAGATGAGTGAAGAAGGAATTGTGGTATTTATACGACCCCTCCTTGTACACTCATCTTATGTATGTCAGTCTGCTAAGTAAAGGAACCTTGAGTCGAAAGATCTCGCGGCACTCCAGTGTTTCACTTTTCTTTGTGGATTCTGCCTTTATTTATATATTCACCACATTCCAAATTTCCGTGATTCAGTTTTATATATATATATATATATATATATATATATATATATATATATATATATATATATATATATATATATATATATATACGTGGAGCGAACTTTACTAACTGTTTCTCTCAATCAAAAGGCCACTCAGGGGGAAATGAAATGACTGGGAAATTTACACAGCAGAAACTATTTCGTGGCTTTAATTCACTAGGGGAATGTTACTGGTATCGTAGGGGAGTAATTACAGAATTGAGCCCCGATGGCGAAGGGGAATGAAACACTGCACAAGTTGCCTTGGAAAATGAAATGAAATACAGACAAAGATAAAACAATTCCCCGGTTGAAATGGAATTTCCCTTACAGTACCTTTTGTGATGAAGCTGGATGTCTCCTTCTCTAAGTTGTGACACTATGGACTGTTAAAAGTATACTTGGGCTTCCCAAAGCATGGGAAACTCAGGCCCAGGAGGAAGGGGGAGGGGGGCAGCGGCGTCTGGTAAGGGGCCAGTGGTCTGACCTAGCCTAGGTCCCGTCGTCTTCTGAAGCTCCTCTCCTGGATCCAAGGCCTTTTAAAGAGGTTGCTCTGTAGGGGGTAATTCCAAGCACCAATGGCAGAAGAAGATAGCTTTTCAAAAGAAAAATGGAGAATGGAGAGAATGGGTTCATTTCCAAGTGGAAGGGGCAACTTGTAAAAAATAGATGCATTAAACTTGGGTTAAAGATTATTTCTTTCCTTGTTTCTAGCTAAATCTTGAACACCTCCACATTCTAGAGGACATTTCAACCCTGGACGGGTTGGAATGGACAAGACAAGCTAGAAACAAGGACCAATTGCAATATAGATTACTGAGCCTTTCATTCTCCCTTGAGTGGACTCATAATATAAGCAATATTGAAAATCTGCCAATCATAATATTCATGAAGTCTTACTCGACAGGCAGAGAATTAAGTAAAATGAAGTGTAACTTGACTAAAGATTAACTTTCTATATTCAAATACACTTAAAATATGATGCCACACTGAGAATAACAATGAATAACAATAAGTGGTTCTATATCTAATTAGACCTATAGGTAAGTTACATCCTACATAATACTACTAACTCAGTTGTTCAGGATAACACATCTTATCTGTTTACCTTGATGGATCGATATGACATGTTCAGGTGTGTTAATGGCCCTACGGTTCCGTGAAGTTACTTTGTCTCGTAACAAGATGACATCTAACCCTTTTAATTATATCAGCACTAACATTAGTGCACTAACAAGGGGAAAATTAATGGAGTAATTCTTCGTAGGGATTAAATAAGATAACACACACAGACAAGAAAACAAAATGTGAATTTGATCAAAACAACGTCAATCTCACAAAATATAAAGACTGGGGAATAACACTAAATCAGACCAGGTAACCAACTAATTTATAAACGAGCCAGGCTTCGAAATTATCTCTAAGCTATAGCAACGTTTGCTGGCTAAAATTTTCCCAAGTTAAATGGAATTCGAAGTGCCTAGAATGGGCACTGTGCCAATTGTGGCACTTTTGCGACAGTAGTTCGTAAAGAAGTACTAATTTATACAAGGCCAGGGTAGCTGGCAGTTTGGCTCTGCCTAAGCAGAGCATACAATAAACAACAAATGCCACAAGGCAGTAAATATGAAGAAAGGAAACCAAGGAAGATAAGATACAGACAATGCAAAAGGAAAAGAAGAAAGTTTTGAAAGGGTCAGAAAGAAGTAGAAGTAGCAGAGTCTGGCACTCTCTTCTGGATGGAGAGGGTCAGAATTCTCTATAAGAGGGTGGCACTGTGCCAAGCACTAGTGCAGTGAGGCTATTGGTTCTCGTAAGGTTTTGAAAAACCTCGACGCCCTTTTTCCTTCTTCCTTCAACCTCTCTGAGGTCGGTTCGACGATGCCATGGGGGCCCTTGGAGGATCCAAGCCCTTTGAAGACTCCGAAGGGACATCTGCAAGTAGAAGGGCATAGGCATGAGGCAGGGCACACGTGGGGCGAACGTTACTCACTCTTTCTCTCAATCAAAAGGCCACTCAGGGGGAAATGAAATGACTGGGAAATTTACACAGCAGAAACAATTTCGTGGCTTTAATTCACTAGGGGAATGTTACTGGTATCACAGGGGAGTAATTACAGAATTGAGCCCCGATGGCGAAGGGGAATGAAACACTGCACAAGTTGCCTTGGAAAATGAAATGAAATACAGACAAAGATAAAACAATTCCCCGGTTGAAATGGAATTTCCCTTACAGTACCTTTTGTGATGAAGCTGGATGTCTCCTTCTCTAAGTTGTGACACTATGGACTGTTAAAAGTATACTTGGGCTTCCCAAAGCATGGGAAACTCGGGCCCAGGAGGAAGGGGGAGGGGGGCAGCGGCGTCTGGTAAGGGGCCAGTGGTCTGACCTAGCCTAGGTCCCGTCGTCTTCTGAAGCTCCTCTCCTGGATCCAAGGCCTTTTAAAGAGGTTGCTCTGTAGGGGGTAATTCCAAGCACCAATGGCAGAAGAAGATAGCTTTTCAAAAGAAAAATGGAGAATGGAGAGAATGGGTTCTTTTCCAAGTGGAAGGGGCAACTTGTAAAAAATAGATGCATTAAACTTGGGTTAAAGATTATTTCTTTCCTTGTTTCTAGCTAAATCTTGAACACCTCCACATTCTAGAGGACATTTCAACCCTGGACGGGTTGGAATGGACAAGACAAGCTAGAAACAAGGACCAATTGCAATATAGATTACTGAGCCTTTCATTCTCCCTTGAGTGGACTCATAATATAAGCAATATTGAAAATCTGCCAATCATAATATTCATGAAGTCTTACTCGACAGGCAGAGAATTAAGTAAAATGAAGTGTAACTTGACTAAAGATTAACTTTCTATATTCAAATACACTTAAAATATGATGCCACACTGAGAATAACAATGAATAACAATAAGTGGTTCTATATCTAATTAGACCTATAGGTAAGTTACATCCTACATAATACTACTAACTCAGTTGTTCAGGATAACACATCTTATCTGTTTACCTTGATGGATCGATATGACATGTTCAGGTGTGTTAATGGCCCTACGGTTCCGTGAAGTTACTTTGTCTCGTAACAAGATGACATCTAACCTTTTTAATTATATCAGCACTAACATTAGTGCACTAACAAGGGGAAAATTAATGGAGTAATTCTTCGTAGGGATTAAATAAGATAACACACACAGACAAGAAAACGAAATGTGAATTTGATCAAAACAACGTCAATCTCACAAAATATAAAGACTGGGGAATAACACTAAATCAGACCAGGTAACCAACTAATTTATAAACGAGCCAGGCTTCGAAATTATCTCTAAGCTATAGCAACGTTTGCTGGCTAAAATTTTCCCAAGTTAAATGGAATTCGAAGTGCCTAGAATAGGGCACTGTGCCAATTGTGGCACTTTTGCGACAGTAGTTCGTAAAGAAGTACTAATTTATACAAGGCCAGGGTAGCTGGCAGTTTGGCTCTGCCTAAGCAGAGCATACAATAAACAACAAATGCCTCAAGGCAGTAAATATGAAGAAAGGAAACCAAGGAAGATAAGATACAGACAATGCAAAAGGAAAAGAAGAAAGTTTTGAAAGGGTCAGAAAGAAGTAGAAGTAGCAGAGTCTGGCACTCTCTTCTGGATGGAGAGGGTCAGAATTCTCTATAAGAGGGTGGCACTGTGCCAAGCACTAGTGCAGTGAGGCTATTGGTTCTCGTAAGGTTTTGAAAAACCTCGACGCCCTTTTTCCTTCTTCCTTCAACCTCTCTGAGGTCGGTTCGACGATGCCATGGGGGCCCTTGGAGGATCCAAGCCCTTTGAAGACTCCGAAGGGACATCTGCAAGTAGAAGGGCATAGGCATGAGGCAGGGCACACGTGGGGCGAACGTTACTCACTCTTTCTCTCAATCAAAAGGCCACTCAGGGGGAAATGAAATGACTGGGAAATTTACACAGCAGAAACAATTTCGTGGCTTTAATTCACTAGGGGAATGTTACTGGTATCACAGGGGAGTAATTACAGAATTGAGCCCCGATGGCGAAGGGGAATGAAACACTGCACAAGTTGCCTTGGAAAATGAAATGAAATACAGACAAAGATAAAACAATTCCCTGGTTGAAATGGAATTTCCCTTACAGTACCTTTTGTGATGAAGCTGGTTGTCTCCTTCTCTAAGTTGTGACACTATGGACTGTTAAAAGTATACTTGGGCTTCCCAAAGCATGGGAAACTCAGGCCCAGGAGTTGGGGGGCGTCAGTGGCATCTGGTAAGAGGCCACTGGTCTGATCTAGCCTAGGTCCCGTCGTCTTCTGAGGCTCCTCTCCTGGATCCAAGGCCTTTTAAAGAGGTTGCTCTGTAGGGGGTAATTCCAAGCACCAATGGAGAAGAAGATAGCTTTTCAAAAGAAAAATGGAGAGAATGGGTTCTTTTCCAAGTGGAAGGGGCAACTTGTTAAAAATAGATGCATTAAACTTGGGCTAAAGATTATTTCTTTCCTTGTTTCTTGCTGAACATATCGAACAATATATATATATATATATATATATATATATATATATATATATATATATATATATATATATATATATATGACCCCGACCTGGGTCGCATGGGTCTCTTAAGTTACTGTTGGTCATGCAGAAATCAAACGCTCAGTGATTAATTTAACACCGGTCTTATATTCTAAATAGTTACACAAGGGCCCGGGTGAAATTGAACTTAATATCTATAGTACCGGCGGGATTGAGACCGAGCGAGGAAAACCGGCAGAGGGCAACAAGGGGGAACTACACGTCCACCCATTTGCTTGATCGACGGCTAACTGCCCTAACTGCCACCCTGTAAAGGGGCACCTTGGCATTATCTCTCTTTCCTCCAGTACCCCATAAACCCCCGATATATTCCCTCCTGTATGTGATTGGCTGCGGCACCTCTCCTTAGGCCTATTGACCAATGGGTGCCAATATAGTTGACTCTAAGAACCAATGAACTTTTGGGGGGATGGTTGGGGCAGGTGACGCTCTTCTCAACCTGAGAGAGAATGACCGTTAACACACTCATAAAGTCCTGAGAGGAGTTCAGGATTTATGGGGAGTTCTTTATAAACCCTCTAGAATTGTTTATAACTCCCTCCCCAAGTTCCTTTGCGTCATTGCAAAGCTGCAGTCCCTGCCTTGTCCCACCTCGAGTCTCGTCCCTCAAGGTACTGATTTATCTAAATTAAAATTAACTATCTTAAAGGGGGCCATTTGACGTGTGTACAAACCAAAGGTCACAAGTAAATTGAACACATCTTACAACAACATAAGATCTTAAGAAGAAATTGGGAACAATCACTCTTTCATGGAACAGATCAATACCAAGAAAAAAAATTGATTCAATAAGTCCTGCTTTATACTCACAACAAAATGGTGAAAACAAAAAGAGAGAAAATTTCACACCTTGGCAATCATGACACATGGCATCAATTTTTAATTACATTTTATCACGTCAATGTATTAAATATCCCCCCAAAAAACAGAAACATAATTTAAACATACACAGAACAAAAATAATGCAGTGGAATTTCACAAAATTAAAAGAATCCTCCCGGAACATCAATGTACATTTACTACTATCACATAAGAATATAAAAATAAATAAAGATCCATAGAAATAAATATGGAAATTCCATCATCTGTGAAACTCCAAAAAAAACCTTTACAAGCATTAGTGTAATTTGTGAATTGTAAAATAGGATGAATCGGGGTTGCGGCAAATTTAACACAAATAAAAAGCAATAAAACAAAAAATAAAATAACTTACATAAGCAACACAACCACAAACAAAACAAAATTACTCACAAGAATATGATCCACAGGTAATAGCATTTGTTCTCAAAATAATTTGGACAATTTAAATAAAACAACATAAATTCGTGACACATTACAATCTAATCGAGATATCAAGAAATAATAAAAAACTAAAACAACTAGTATGAATCTGAATCCTAGGCAAAGACGTGGGTTGGCATTTACAGACTGTTCACTGACCCCTTTCATTTACTTTGCAATAGCATTTACTTATGACATAGGTTCGGGAGCTCGATCTTGTACTCTTGTCCGGGCGCCCACCTGCGCTCCTGTGTGTTTCACTGGCTCGTCTCCCAGATACCCGGCCAACCTCGGGTATGGGATACTGGTTGGTTGGTGTGGTACACCAAATTTCTTGATGTACGGTGTGCGACAGGTGTTTCTTGCTTTGTACTTCTAGTACAATTAAGTGGAATAAGCCAGTATTTCGATTAATTTCTTTCACATGATATGTTCCCAACAGGCAGGTTTTATCTACCATCCCATCCGTGGGTGGCAGCATGTGTACGCATCCATGAACACAATAACACTTGTATTACCATGGTGCTGCAGAGAGTGGTCTCACCATATTTAATGCCAATGATAGATTTTAACAAGTACCACTTCGAGTGCTCTAATAAGGGATTTTTCAATGCCTGTATGCCTGGAATAAGGATCTACATAATTAAAATGGATGGCTCTTTCAATAAAAAACTACTTAACAGGTTGCTTTTCCATCATATTGCACACACAACAGTTACTTACAAATCTAGTTATGTCTCTATGCATGCCAACCCAAAGGAAGTGCTCACAGGCTCTTCTAAGAGATCTTTCTTTGGCTACATGTCCAGCTTACAGGCTAACATGAATCATGCGTATAGCTCTCTCTACTAAGGAGGAAGAACGACTTGGGCTCTGATATCAGCGGCCCTTTTACATATTTACACAACATGACGTCTTCCTCAATAAAGAACACGTCTTTTGACAAATGCACAAAACTAGGGAACTCGTTGCTCTCACCTTTCACACAAGCCTTAATCTGGCTAATCCAGGCTTCAGACCCTGACTTTCAACCAACACTCGCACACTCCAACCACAAAAATCAACCACACCTTCATTCTCCAGGCATTTATTCTGGAATCCCCCCGACGGAGTTCCACCTGCATTCAACCAGCTACCGCCTCGGCCACTCCCGCTCACCTGAGAGTGCTTGCGAGATTCCCGTTTTCTGCGTGTCGCGCTTACGTTTGATTGACTGTCATTGCTCGGTACGGTCACGTCGTTGCTGACACTATTGCCTGCAGTGCCTGAGCCACCAACGTCACGAGGTTTCTTTTGTCGTTCTTTCTTGCGCCCTGTAGCACGAGTTGTTACTCTTATGTTTCTGGAGAGAGCATCCGCCACCCTATTACTTTTCCCTGGGATATGTTCAATCCTTATGATGGCAAACTTTAAAATTTGCTCGATCCATCGAGCTTGGCGATTGGTAATCTCGCTCTTCTTCAGCAGGTATGTTAATGGTTGATGATCTGTGAAAATCTTTATTTTGTGTCCTGGCAAAAAATAACTGTCTCTCAAGCAACCATAAGACCGCCAAAGCCTCTCGATCGAAGGTACTATAATTATTCTCTGCCCCTTTTAATGCGTGTGATGCAAAACAAACTGGTCTTTCATTACCTTCATCGTCAATCTGGGAGATTACTCCTCCTATCGCCATATCACTTGCGTCTGTGGTCACAAAAAAAAGGGCGATCGAACCTCGGATAAGCCAAGAATTCGTCGCTCATTAGGGCTTCTTTTAATTTCTGAAAAGCTTCTTCCTTTTTCACACCCCATTGGAAATCAGGTTGCTTCCTTAATGTATCTAATGGTCACGCTATCTGACCATATGGAAGTTCATTAGGAACTTCCATATCGGAAGTTCCTAATGAACTTCCGATAGTAACCTGAGGAAGCTGGCTACATCCTTTATGCTCCTCTACAGTAGCACCAACTACAATGATATCTAAATATACAAAAACTCCAAGGCCTAAGGGAAGCTAAAACAGACATCATTACTCGTGAAAAATGAGCTGGAGAATTTTTTAACCGGAAGGGAAGGAAATTATATTCATATAGCCGATTATTCACTATAAAGGCCGTTTTCTCTTTACTGGCATCATCAAGGATAGCCTGACTTGAGTTCCAATGTGGCGAAAAACTTACTCTCCTTTACTTTAAACAAAAGCTCTTCGATCGAAGGCAATGGATAGGTATTCTCCTTGGTAATGGCATTATCTTCTGTGTTATTACTTAACTAAAATGATCATAATTTCATTTTATTTTATTTTATTTTATCTATTTACTTATTTATTTATTCATTTATTTTTTATTTTATTTTATTTTATTTTTTGTGTTATTTACCTACCCCGGGGCATTGACCAGTGGTCTTAAATGGACTCGTATCATTAGTACTTTAAAAGAATAATAATCTGGTTTAACTACGAGAATCTCGAAGAGGTCAACACCCTTGTAACTAATAATAATAACAATAAATTTAACATTACACACTATTGGAGGTACTCCCTGACAACCACTTTGGCTATTGAGGAGAGGCTCGGGGGGAGGGGGCGGTGGGATTTGGGTCTCCTGCCCTCGAGGTGGAGGACTTGAAAACTCATTTGTAATTAAATTATTTAAACTCCATTCACAGATGAATCACAAAAGGGTTCAGTTAACACAAATCTGATTTTAAAAAATCTACAAATCACTAGTTGATTGTTTACGTCATTCCTGATAAAAAAAAAATTTTCTCAGACAAATTACTTGAATAACTTGAAAATTCAAATCAAAAGGACACACTCTAATCGCACATAACAGACAATAAAATCACAAAGCCTTTTGATAATATAATATTTACAAAAAAAGTTTAAACTACAGTGAACAAAAAAATACTGGTTTCAATGCGGGTTGCCCAAATTTTCACACCCAGACTGTTTAAGTTCTTCACAAAGATCCTCACTGACAATTATTCACGCTGGTCAGTAACCAATCTCCTCGTCTCCCTTGTCGCCAAGGAAGGATCCCAGCTGACCCACCTTCCTCTCTCCACGTCGCCTTCCCCTTACTCTTGAGGAGAGGGGAGGAGTGTCTCGCTACACTCCCTTGCTGTCGTCAGCCGCCATCCGACGGCTGTCAGCTGTTCTTAACCTACAATTCTAACTCCTAACAGCTTGGTCTATACCAGACCGAAGCTTACAGCTCACACTCCCTCGTCCTTCCTTTTTGCAAGAACGTGTCTTCATTGTGAAAACATTGCCAACTGGAAGACAAAGCTAAGGCTCGGTACAAATTTTTATAGTTTTTGTTCTCTTGATTCTGGATTTTAAGATAAATGCCTTATTAACCATGCTTCACCGAGTCTTTGCTTTGCCTTCCAGTTGGCAATGTTTTCACAATGAAGTCACGTTCTTGCAAAAATATTTTAACAGCAACTGCTTTCCCACCCAGTTGTTCTTTAAGCATGATTCCAAATTTTTAAATAATATTTTTGTTCCACGTCATCCTACTCCTCACGTTCCTAAATTACCGTTCTATGCCAGCCTTCCTTTTATTCACAATACAACTTTTTATAAGGAACTCCACGTTTTAATGTCTGGTCATCTCCCTGCCATGAAAATCAAAATTATACCTACAAACCCACTGAAAAACGGTAGCCTTTTCAGCTTCAAGGACCGTTTGGATCCATTGATGACCTCATGTGTCATTTACAAATTTACTTGTCCTCGATGTAATCGAGGAACCTATATTGGATCGACACATAGGTTACTTAAGGTCCGAATCGACAGTCATAGAGCTGTCAGCTATAGAACTGGCACTAAGCTTTCGAATCCCGAATTTTCCAACATAAGGGATCATACCGATAAATGTAGGTATTCTATCCAGTACAAGGACTTTCAGGTTTTGGTCAGAGCTTCCAATCACAAGGTTTTAACAATTAATGAATCTTTGTTTATTAAAAAACTGGTCCCCTCACTGAACACCCATGCCACGTCTACACCTCTTTACCTCTCGTGAACTGTTTACGTTTTTTGTTAGTCCTTCCTCTGTCTTCGTACTCAACGGTTGGTCCTTATTTGTGTTTTTAACTGTGATTGTTTTATTGTACTTTACAATGTGTATTTTAATATTGTATCCTAATTTTATTGTACTAATTAGATATTGTTACTTTTTAGCTTGAAAATGAGGCCTGCTGGTTGGCTTCGAAACGTTGCAACTTAATAAATATGAATTCCTTGACTTGTTGGTGTGCTTCCCCTGCCTTCATTGTATAGTTGGGTTTAGAGAAACCTCCGCTTGTTGAATAATATATATATATATATATAATATATATATATATGTATATATATAATATACATATATATATATAATATATAAACATATATATATATATATATATATTACATATATATATATATATGTATATATATATATATATATATATATATATATATATATACATATATATTAATATATATGTATATCTCTATATATAATATATCATATATTAATATATATATAGATATATATCTATTATATATAATACAATATATAATATATATATATATATATTTATTAATATTATATATCTATACATACATATATATATTATATAATATATATATATTAATAATATTATATATATTTATTTATTTATTTATCTATTTTATTTATTTATCTATTTATTTATTTTAAATGACGAAGAAATAAAAAAAAATGGGATTGATGATTATATGAACAAAGTCCCAGCCACGAAGGAGAATTGAAACACTGTAGATGCTAAGTTCTTTCGTCTTATTACCAAGACATCTTCACGGCAACTAAAGAAACACAGAAGGAAGAGCCTATATAAATGGTGCGTACAAGGTTGGGAGGTCACGAAACAGTAAACAGTAAAATCTATTCTATTCTATCTATCAATTCCTTCTGGAACATATGTTTTATGACCAGGTAAAAAAAATAATCCTTGACTTACATTAAAATTATTCACCCAGATTAACTAAAATAAAACAGATTCCAACAAGTTCCTTGAAATAGTTTCTTTACCACCTGAGAATATGTGGCTTTGCGTGCAATGTATTTTACATTCACTTGAATGTAAAAGTAAAGCATTATTTGCCTGACCTGTTCAATTCTTTTGCTGATCTAAGTAAAATAAATTACAATCCATACATGGAATTTTGCATACAATATTGTTATCTTTTAGGGGGCTATTTTCTATGAGCATGTTTTTTACGTTATTATATGTGAAAGATACATTTATATTAAGGAAAGAATTAAACACCAGATTAAGATAACACAAATACTCAGTAAGAACAGGTCAGATAAATAATGCTTTTTACTTTTAAGTGAAAAGTCCCAGAGAATACATTGGACGCAAAGCCAAATATTGTCACGTTGTAACGGCACGATTTCAAAGGACTTGTTAGAATCTGGTCTGATTCAGTGAACCTGGGTGAATAATTATAATATAAGTCAAGGATTATTTTCTTTGACTTATATTATATTAGGTCATGAAACATATGCTCCAGATGGAATTGAAAGATAGAATAAAGAGGATTACTAGTAGGTAGATTTAGAGTTTAATCTATTGAGCATTCCCCTATGACTTCTACCCACCATTTACATAGGCCCTTGCTTCTGTGTATCTTTAGTTACTGTGAACATGTCTTGGTAATAAGACGAAAGTACTTAGCAACTCCAGTGTTTCAATTTTCCATCGTGGCTATAACTTTCTCCATATATATATATATATATATATATATATATATATATATACATATATATATATATATATATATACATATATATAAAACAAAAAACATAAGTTAAAAGGTGAAACCGCCAAAAACACAGGGACAACCGCAATACGACTGTTTCACCAAAACAATGTCTTAACAAAACCACTAGACCTAGCTATATATATATATATAATATATATATATATATATATATATATATATTATATAGGATATATATATATGTATATATATATATCCTATATATATATATATATGTTATATATATATATATATATATATACTATATATATATATATATATATATATTTATATAATATTATATATATATATATATATATATATATATATATATATATATATATATATATATATGGTAAATATATATATATATATTATATATAGATAATATATATATATATATATATATATATATATATATGATATATATATATATATGACGTTTGTTTTGTGAAACAGTCGTATTGCGGTTGTTCCTGTGCTTTGGCGGTTTCACCTTTTAACCTATGTTTTTTGTTTTTTTATTTTTTGTTTTGTTCTCGTGAGTTGACATCTGTCGTAGTGCCTGTGACACTGTCAGTCAGGTTTGTAGCAGCAACGAGTCAGTGTCTGGGCAGCAGAGCAGTAGGTATGATTTCCTGGGAGTTAGTTGGGATGTGCGGCAGATATTTCTTACCTGTTTGCATCGACAGGAGTTGGGGGACCTGATGGCAGCGTGAGGATGACTCGACCGTGTTCTGACCTCGTCCTTGTGGACAGTATATGACTGCCTCCACAACTCTCCGGGTTTGTCTGTGTGTGTTTAGCCTGGTCATGATTATTTCTTGATTTGGGACATTGTGTATTTTTGAGACAACGCTCCTGTAATTATATGTATAATTGCTAATGGTAGTAATGATATTTTTTTACGAGTTATTTCTTCTTTTGGATTTTATTATTGAAAACATGTGTTTTACATGTTTTAATGACTGTTTAATATAATTAATGAAATATAATATGTTACCTGTGTATTATTTATTAGGTAACTTATGTTGTATGGTTTATTAAGCTGCTCAAGTGCTGTTTATTTATTTATTTCAGGTTTAACTATTTAGTTTGTATATTGTGGTGACTCGATTTTTTCTTTTCACTGCTATGTTATTTTTACTCTTATATTTTCCCTTCTTATTTTTTAATTAATTGTATGACTCGGTTATGTGCCTTATTTGCTCTTGAGTGATGTTTATTGAATTGTTCATTTAAGTACTGCCTCACTGAACCTAAGTCATTTTGTATATAATGTAAATTACTGTAAATAATGAATTAGTTTGTGGTCACTCTTTGGTTTTGTTCAGCTCCTTCCTCCCTACTAGTAGTTATGCCGCAATTTCTGCAAGATTTTCTCAGTCGTAAGGTTTTCTAATCTTAAGAACCGGTAGAACCCAAGAGTGGTTCGTTACAACATATATATTATACATATATATACAAATATAAGTATATATTACATTAAACAGACATTAAAACATGTAAAACAAAGACTTCAATAATGAAAGACCAAAGCAAAAATAACTCGTCCAAAAATATAATTACTACCATTAACAATTACATATATAGTCATGAGAGCTTTGTCTAAAAAATACACAATGCCCCAAATCAAGAAATAAACAGGACAGGGCTAAGCACATAAACAAAATCGGGAGAGTTGTCAAAACAGTCACATATTGTCCACAAGGACGAGGTCAGGCAGATGAATACAGTCGAGCCATATCAGATGACCACGATTGAGGCGTCCTCACGCTGCTATCTGGGATGAAGTCACATCAGCAGACAAGGAAGTCTTCCACCTCTTGTTGAAGCCAACAAGTAAGAAATACTTCCTGCCCATCCCAACTGACTCCCAGGTAATCATACCTGCTGCTCTGCTGCCGAGATACTGACTCATTGCTGATACAAACCAGACTGACGCTGTCTAAGAGACAATGCGACAAACGTCAACTCAAAAAAAAAAAAAAGAAAGAAAGAAAAGAAAAAAGAGCACACACACAAGTTAAGAAGTGAATCCGCTAAACCACATGAACATCCGGAATACAACTGTTTCACCAAAACAATGTGTCCAACAAAACCACTAGACTAACAATAAGTATATATATAATATATATATATATATATATATATAATATATATATATATATATATATATATATATATATGTATGTATAAACTGAATCACAAAAGTTAGAAACGTGATAAATCCATAAATAAAGGTATATGCCACGAGGGAAATAAACAACGGAGTATCCGCGAGATTTTTCGACGTTCAAACGTCCTTTACTTAGCAGATGAACTGACTTATATATATATATATATATATATATATATATATATATAGATATATATATATATATATATATATATATATATGTGTGTGTGTGTGTGCGTGTGTGTGTGTGTGTGTTTGTTACGACATCGGGGAGGTCGCTCCATGTAAATCTTACCTCTTCGAGGTATCTTGGTAACGTTGGCCCTTCTCTCGACGAAGTATCAAAGTATACCCTATCTCTGTCTCTCTTTCAGCCGACCTCTCTCTCCCTCACTCTCAGCCGACCTCTCTCTCTCTCTCTCTCTCTCTCTCTCTCTCTCTCTCCTCGACATCACACACAACCTACAATACAAAATTACCTAAGGTCGCTAAATCAGTTCCAGAATGATCAAAGACATCGTAGACTTTATTTTACAGAACAATGAATAACTAAATGAGTAAAATTCTTTAACTTGCATAAAACACACAGCACACACACACACCCACACACCCACACCCACCCACCCACATACACACACACACACACACACACAAACACACACACACACACACAAACGTCCATGCTGATTGTGATAAGCGGCCCCCAGACGCGTACAGTAATTAACAGTTCCAACTGTGAGATCTGATCAAAATCAGATCGGGAATGTGGCCCTAGTTTACAAAAAAGGTCCAAGAATTCCATAATTGCAGATCAAATTGTGGATCACATTGATAGAAACAACCTGTTCTTATACAGTCAACACGGCTCCAGACAAAACAGATCCTTCCTAACAAACCTCATGGAGTTTTCCCATAACATGCTTGGTATTTACGTCAGTAGTAGAGCAATAGATATATACTCTACTCAGATTTCCTAAAGGTCTTTGACAAAGTTCCACACAAGAAACTAATGACAAAAGTTAGAGCTTTAAGAATTGTAGGAGAAACAGCAGACTGGACTGAAGACTGGCTAACTAATAGAAAACAGAGTCGTAATAAATGGTAAAGAATCAGAATGGGCAGACGTGATAAGCGAGTTCCACCGGGCTCTGTCCTTGGCCTGCTCCTGTTTTTTATATATATCAATGACATTGATGTAGAATTAACTATTGTCAATTCACTTAAGGTAGATTCTTGTGCCTACGAATCGGGATGTAGGCTGCTTGCTCAGTGTGTCATATTTTCGTTTGTAACTTAGAAAACTAGCAATATGTTTATATTTCTTCATTTATCTCACGCTTTGCAAAAGATAGGAAAGTTTTGGTCATACTTGTGGTAGCTGTGTGGTTAAATGTACTTCACTGTACGTCCTGATTTCTTGGTTCCTAGGTTCGCACCCGGGAGCCGACGAAATTATTATCAACTAAAAACGAGTAGAAGAGAAGAGAGAAGCATTTAATTCTTTATACCTGTTTTTATTCATCATCGGATTTTGCATAATTCAAGATAAAATAAAACGTGTGTTTTCATACAATAAAATCACCCTGAATGCGCCGGTGCTTTCAGGTTTTAGATGAGTGTAATATGTGAAGAGAAAATGAAGAATATGTCTTATCATGTTGCCTCCGTACTTGACTCTGCCTGAAAGAAAGTCAATCTTTCTTAATCCATGGTTGTTTATTACTTCACTGAGATTATTATTTCATATCACTCAAATACGTTTCTGATATCTCTTTCGTTTGAAAATATATTCATATAATAAAATTAGAAACAATATCCTGAAACAACTTGATTAAAGCTTAGGCTGAGCTGAAGAGTGCGAAGTTTGTATACAGAGTTAAACTTTGCTAGATTGAGTTCGCCGCGGCCCGCCTAAATCTGAGCTAACGATACCAGATGCATCCATCTGATAATTGTTTTTTTTTCCCTTATCAGATATGTCCAGACATACTATATGATATTGGATTGAAAATGTACGACAGTCATATTGGGAATTCTGTGTATTTATTTGCAGAAAATGTAATGATATAACATGGTAAATATTGTCGAAACTGCAACCTCTTGTGTCGCTAATTGGCATCTCAAATCTCTTGCCGAGACGACAAACGCAACGATGTCTTGCTGAATAAATTCTCTCGGCAATACCATCAAACTTGAATAATTTACGGATGCAACATAAGACACATTCTTCATTTTCTCTGCAAATATTACACGCATCTAAAATTTGAAAGCACCAGCATATTCAAGGGCGAATTTTTTGTTTGCAAACACGAGTTTTATTTTATCTTGATCGCGTTAGATGCAAAATCCGATGATAAGTAAAAACAGGTATAAAGAATTAAATGCTTCTTTCTTCATTTTAACTCGTTGTAATTCCTTTGTGTTTTATCTTATTGGTTTCAGGAATAGATGACTTAATTGTACAATTAATACCGAATTCTTTGGTATGACCAAAACTTTCCCATCTTGAGCAAAGCGTGAGATTATTGAAGAAATATAAGCATATTGCTAGTTTTCTAGGACTCAGACAAAAATAATGAGACAGAGCAAGCGGCCTACCTCCCGGTACCAGCCAATCAGAGGCCGTCAAAC
>NC_061098.1:60260283-60262783 GCF_015104395.2 Macrobrachium nipponense | reverse complement strand
ATCATTTAAAAAGTACAATGAAAATCGTTACCGTACAAGATAAATGTAAGGAAAGGATATAAGATATCGCTCATATGTATGAGGTGTTGAATAGCTGAGTAAAGCTACAGAAAACTTATATATATATATATATATATATATATATATATATATATATATATATATATATATATATATATTATATATGTGTGTGTGTGTGTGTGTGTGTGTATATATATGTGTGTGTGTGTATATATATATATATATATATATATATATATATATATATATATATATATATATATATATATATATATATATGTGTAATATATTTGCTGCTCTGTGGAAAGAATAGCAGAATCTCAGTTTAGGAAATAGGAAAAGAGTGTACGTCGGAACATTTTTGTAGTCCTTATCACTGGCTCTCATTGAGACAAAACAAGATTTCATAAACAAGGTCTCATTATTTCTGGAGATGACGCAGTCAGAATGTAATTCAGCTCGCTCGTGCATATATGACCAAGGGCATGGAGATTACGACGCTTGTGCGTGGGTGGAAGTTACAAGTCACACGGAGTTACAAGGATTAGGATGTCTCAAAGACTTGTTAGTCCATCCGAGGAGACATCGTGTGCTTACTTATCTCTTGGAGCAGGTTTTACTGTTCATTCGCAGTCCTAATGATTTTGTCTAGCTTTCTTTTAAGCTCTTTCCCACTGTTGATGTTTACAATTTCTGGTGGCAGTTTATTCCATGCGTCATATTTCTTGTAAATAAAGAAGTTCCCGCAATGAGATGTGTTGTATCTCTTCAGTTCTAATTTCCATCAATTATTTCTTGTCTGGTTTTCGTTTAACGTAAATAAGCTATACATGTTCAGGTTCTCTAGTCGTCTTTGGTAACCCCTTTGCCTGATGGATGAATTAACTTTATGGCTTTTGCTTGTACCCCTTCTAATCTATTAATGTCCTTCACTAGTGTTGCTGACCGAAACTGTACCGCATATTCAGGATGAGGTCTAACTATTGTAATGTAGAGCTGCAGCACCGTTTCCTGGTTTCTGTATTTGAACTGCCTCTTTATGCATTCCACTAGTTTCTGTGCCTTCTTTTCTGCTTTGTGGGTTTTAAGTCCTTAGTAATAATGACTCTAAAGTCCTCTTCTTGTTCTACACCATTTATGCCATTCCCAAGCATCATGTATTAGCCATGAGGGTTGTTAGTTCCTATTTGTAAGACTTTACACTTATCCAAGTTAAAAGGCATTTGCATTCTTTTTGAACACTCTCCTATTGTCTTTAGATTACTTCTTAAACTTTCTACTGTCTCTGGGTCTGCTACATTTACACCTAGTTTGGTGTCATCTGCAAATTTGGCTAGCCTGCTGTAGTCGATTCAGTTAAGGTAGTCTCGTAGACACAAGTCTCGTAGACACAAGTCTCGTAGACACAAGTCTCGTAGACACAAGAAGATTCTTGTGTCTACGAGACTTTTGTTTGACGGCCTCTGATTGGCTGGTACCGGGAGGTAGGCCGCTTGCTCTAGCAATATGCTTATATTTCTTCAATAATCTCACGCTTTGCTCAAGATGGAAAAGTTTTGGTCATACCAAAGAATTCAGTATTAATTCATCTATTCCTGAAACCAATAAGATAAAACACAAAGGAATTACAACGAGTTAAAATGAAGAAAGAAGCATTTAATTCTTTATACCTGTTTTTACTTATCATCGGATTTTGCATTTAACGCGATCAAGATAAAATAAAACTTGTGTTTGCAAACAAAAAATTCGCCCTGAATATGCTGGTGCTTTCAAATTTTAGATGCGTGTAATATTTGCAGAGAAAATGAAGAATGAGTCTTATGTTGCATTCGTAAATTATTCAAGTTTGATGGTATTGCCGAGAGAATTTGTTCAGCAAGACATCGTTGCGTTTGTCGTCTCAGCAAGAGATTTGAGATGCCAATTAGCGATACAAGAGGTTGCAGTTTCGACAATATTTACCATGTTATATCATTACATTTTCTGCAAATAAATACACAGAATTCCCATTATGACTGTCGTACATTTTCAATCCAATATCATATAGTATGTCTGGACATATCTGATAAGGGAAAAAAAAACAATTATCAGATGGATGCATCTGGTATCGTTAGCTCAGATCTAGGCGGGCCGCGGCGAACTCAATCTAGCAAAGTCTAACTCTGTAGACAAACTTCGCACTCTTCAGCTCAGCCTAAGCTTTAATCAAGTTGTTTCAGAATATTGTTTCTAAATTTATTATATGAATATATTTTCAAACGAAAGAGATATCAGAAACGTATTTGAGTGATATGAAATAATAATCTCAGTGAAGTAATAAACAACAAAGAATTAAGAAAGATTGACTTTCTTTCAGGCTGAGTCAAGTACGGATGCAACATAATAAGACATATTTTCTCTTCACATATTACACTCATCTAAAACCGGAAAGCACCGGCGCATTCAGGGTGATTTTATTGTATGAAAACACATGTTTTAT
>NC_061098.1:60212783-60257783 GCF_015104395.2 Macrobrachium nipponense | reverse complement strand
CTTACGACTGAGAAAATCTTGCAGAAATTGCGGCATAACTACTAGTAGGGAGGAAGGAGCTGAACAAAACCAAAGAGTGACCACAAAATAATTCATTATTTACAGTAATTTACTTTATATACAAAATGACTTAGGTTCAGTGAGGCAGTACTTAAATGAACAATTCAATAAAAATCACTCAAGAGCAAATAAGACACATAATTGAGTCATACAATTAATTAAAAAATAAGAAGGGAAAATATAAGAATAAAAATAACATAGCAGTAAAAAGAAAAAATCGAGTCAGCACAATATACAAACTAAATAATTAAACCTGAAATAAATAAATAAACAGCACTTGAGCAGCTTAATAAACCATACAACATAAGTTACTTAATAAATAATGCACAGGTAACATATTATATTTCATTAATTACATTAACCAGTAATTAAAACATGTAAAACACATGTTTTCAATAATAAAATCCAAAAGAAGAAATAACTCGTAAAAAAATATCATTACTACCATTAGCAATTATACATATAATTACAGGAGTGTTGTCTCAAAAATACACAATGTCCCAAATCAAGAAATAATCATGACCAGGCTAAACACACACAGACAAACCCGGAGAGTTGTTGAGGCAGTCATATACTGTCCACAAGGACGAGGTCAGACAGATGAACACGGTCGAGTCATCCTCATGCTGCCATCAGGTCCCCCAAGTCCTGTCGATGCCAACAGGTAAGAAATATCTGCCGCACATCCCAACTAACTCCCAGGAAATCATACCTACTGCTCTGCTGCCCAGATACTGACTCGTTGCTGCTACAAACCTGACTGACAGTGTCACAGGCACTACGACAGATGTCAACTCACGAGAACAAAACAAAAATCAAAAACAAAAAACATAGGTTAAAAGGTGAAACCGCCAAAACACAGGAACAACCTCAATACGACTGTTTCACCAAAACAACGTATATATATATATATATATATATATATATATATATATATATATATATATATATATATATATATTATATATATATATATATGTATATATATATAGTATATATATATATATATATATATATATATATATATATATATATATATATATATATATATGTTGTTAGGCCTAGTGGTTTTGTTAAAGACATTGTTTTGGTGAAGCAGTCGTATTGCGGTTGTTCCTGTGTTTTGGCGGTTTCACCTTTTAACTTATGTATATATATATTATATATATATATATATTATATATATATATATATATATATATATATATATATATGTGTGTGTGTGTGTGTGTGTGTGTGTATATGGAGAAAGTTACAGCCACGATGGAAAATTGAAACACTGGAGTTGCTAAGTACTTTCGTCTTTTTACCAAGACATGTTCACAGTAACTAAAGATACACAGAAGCAAGGGCCTATGTAAATGGTGGGTAGAAGTCATAGGGGAATGCTCAATAGATTAAACTCTAAATCTACCTACTGGTAATCATCTTTATTCTATCTTTCAATTCCATCTGGAGCATATGTTTCATGACCTAATATAATATAAGTCAAGGAAAATAAGCCTTGACTTATATTATAATTATTCACTCAGGTTCACTGAATCAGACCAGACTCTAACAAGTCCTTTGAAATAGTATCGTTACAACGTGACAATATTTGGCTTTGCGTCCAATGTATTCTCTGGGACTTTTCACTTAAAAGTAAAAAGCATTATTTATCTGACCTGTTCTTACTGAGTATTTGTGTTATTTTAATCTGGTGTTTAATTCGTTTTTTGATATAAATGTATCTTTCACATATAATAAAGTAAAAAACATGCACATAGAAAATAGCCCCCTGAAAAATAACAATATTGTATGCAAAATTCCATGTATGGATTGTAATTTATTTTACTTAGATCAGCAAAGAATTGAACGCCAGATTAAAACAACACAAATACTCAGTAAGAACAGGTCAGGCAAATAATGCTTTACTTTTACATTCAAGTGAAAAGTCTCACAGAATACATTGCACGCAAAGCCACATATTCTCAGGTGGTAAAGAAACTATTTCAAGGAACTTGTTGGAATCTGTTTTATTTTAGTTAATCTGGGTGAATAATTTTAATGTAAGTCAAGGATTATTTTTTTTACCTGGTCATAAAACATATGTTCCAGAAGGAATTGAAAGATAGAATAGAGAGGATAACCAATAAGTAGATTTAGATTTTAATCTGTTTACTGTTTCGTGACCTCCCATCCTTTTTGTATTCCCTTAAGGCAGGTCCACACGCTCCGTTTTGCACAACAATTTGTCTGCGCAGTTTTAAGACGGAATGAAAACCTTACAGTTTTATTGCGTCTACACGGTACCATGATGTTTGCACGAGTTTCGTTCAGTTTTGTCAACATCGTCATGGTGGAGGTACTCCTTTTGTCAATTTTTACGTGTTGTGTTGTGAAAAAAAAAGACTTTAGCCAATTCTTTGCGGTAAACACTTCTCAAAGAATTTATTTTTTTTACCACCATGTCTCTATTGGCATTTTTATCAATTCCTTTGAATTTTTCCACTAAGCTTTCATAAGCCTTCCCCTTTTTATCTTTTGATTTGACACGCCAAATGCATGGGAAACTTTCGTACAATGCAATAAATACTGTGAGGAACTCTCGAGAACATTGCCTAAGGTCTGCCATTGTCGCTTGTTGAATTAAAACTGAGGCACAAAATGAAAAGAAAGACGGTGCTACCGTCTACACGTACCGACTTGTCTGCGCAGTACATGGATATCTATGCTCTCCTAGCTCAGTCATCGCTGCAACTGTACCGTCTTGCGCTGGAGTCAAAACTGCGCTGTTTTCCTGTCCACACGCAACGTTTTATCTGCAACGTCTTGAACTGTGCTGACAAAAGGTTGTACAAAACATAGCGTGTGGACCAGCCTTTATGTCTTGTACGCACCATTTATATAGGCTCTTCCTTCTGTGTTTCTTTAGTTGCCGTGAACATGTCTTGGTAATAAGACGAAAGTACATAGCATCTACAGTGTTTCAATTCTCCTTCGTGGCTGTGACTTTGTTCATATAATCATCAATCACATTTTTTTTATTTCTTCGTCATTTAAAATAAATAAATAGATAAATAAATAAATAAATAAAAAAAATATATATATATATATATATATATATATATATATATATATATATATATATATATATATATATATATATCAACAGGCGGAGGTTTCTCTAAACCCAACTATACAATGAAGGCAGGGGAACCACACCAACAAGTCAAGGAACTCATATTTATTAAGTTGCAACGTTTCGAAGCCAACCAGCAGGCCTCATTTTCAAGCTAAAAAGTAACAATATCTAATTAGTACAATAAAATTAAGCTACAATATTAAAATACACAATGTAAAGTACAATAAAACAATCACAGTTAAAAACACAAATAAGGACCAACCGTTGAGTGTGAAGACAGAGGAAGGACTAACAAAAAACGTAAACAGTTCACGAGAGGTAAAGAGGTGCAGACGTGGCATGGGTGTTCAGTGAGGGGACCAGTTTTTTAATAAACAAAGATTCATTAATTGTTAAAACCTTGTGATTGGAAGCTCTGCCCAAAACCTTAAAGTCCTTGTAATGAATAGAATACCTACATTTATCAGTTGGTTCAATTTTTATTGTATTTGGCTAAAAATAGTTTCATGTACATTATTGTGTATTTTAACTCATCAATAGCTGAATGGCTAAGAGTGCCCTAGTGCTTGGCTTCATAGCCGAAATACCTCGTTTCCTTGATTCATTTATCTTACTGTAGGAAAAAACTATCTAATCATTCTACTTATCGAATATGCAGCAGATATTCTGAAGACAGTTGATACAGTAGAAAGGAATGAAAGCAAGATCTTGTTGGATTGTAGTAAGTCCCATAAACACGATATAGGCGGCCAAGAGTTATGCCGTCAGAATTCTTCACAGGCCTAGCTTAAAAGTTGGTGTTGTCTACATTCATAATGATCGATAGATAAATATTAAACATGTAAATACTTAATATTGCCCGTTATAACACAGAAACGCTAAATGATAACAGACAGCGCATTTGAAAGATTAATCTATTGAGAGAGAGAGAGAGAGAGAGAGAGAGAGAGAGAGAGAGAGAGAGAGAGAGATTTTCTCCACTGAAATACAAAATTACTTTCATGAAAGGGAGAGAGAGAGAGCAACGATAAAAATGTTACATGTTCTATTCCATGATAATTTCATGTTTATATTTTACATTCCAGGTAAAGATACATTAAAAAGGAACCCAACATTACATGCAGAAAATTGAGGCCGGAAACACTTAGTAAGAGAAATCTAATCAGGATATTCGTTACAATTTCTGACTGAGAGGGAGAAAGTAATGATTTACTTTATTGGAAAACTAAGGAATAATGTATAACAGGGTGATAATATTGGCACACTATACTGAAAACCCCTTAAAACCAGATATCCTAGTGTAGTGCAGTATGTTTTTTTTTCACAATGATAGTGCTAAGTAACCTAATGGCATGATTCTCAATGACACAAAAAAAAACTGAAAGTATCAAAATGTTGTGAACACTCTTCAGTAATAAATGTTTTTATGCCCTCTAAACTTTTGATATTCTATAAACTATCTTTAAAAAACGTTCATAAGCATTCCATCTATATACTTGCATACATAAAATGAATAAAAGGATGACAGGAAGAATATAAACAAAAGCGTTCATTTCGTCAGCTACCGAAATTACAGCACAACGAGACCCTGTACTTACCATCCATGGGAGTTACTGATATAAATATCCCAAATTTAACCACCATCCCTGAATGGCAAAGGGAAAACGAATAAATCAGAGGAAACCAAAAATAAAAATCATACTCAAATCAAGCACAAACATTTTACCTATCTCTGAATCGCTTAAACACTGAAGTCAGTAATAGTCACGAACACAGTTATGAAACAACAGCTGTATAAGAATGTCGATAGACAATCTCAGACTTATCGACAATAAATGCCAGTAATGCTTTGTTATTCACCAGAGATCATATTATTACCAAGTTATCAAGTGCTGAAATAAATCCGTAAGAAATACATGAAATTGAAGTGAGAACCCTAAGCATATTAAGAACGTAATTTAGTCATACCAGCTTTACAACCCGTTCCGTTTCTGATGCCATCTTTCCTTCTCCCTTTGGTGCGAGACGAACCTTCAGCCAATACAACTAAGACTGAACTGATTGAACGCTAGACCAAGCAAGCACAGATATGGTGGGTTCACAGGACTTGTCTCCTGGTGTTACTGGGTACCAGCCAGTCCAGTGGAAGTTGTCTGCTGTGTAGTGCATTAGCGAGGTTGATAAATTCATCCTCATGGTCCACATATCACGTTACATCCACATGTGATAAACACAAGATAATTAGTTCGCTGTGTACAATGGAGAGGTTGATAAATTTGTCCTCATGCTCTGCACTTATCACGTTGTATCCACATGTCAACCTGTTTGCCCACCCTGACAGTGCTTTGAGGCATAGTCTCATGGAGTCGTCAGGAGGCCCTCTGAGGTCGAAGAAGGATGAGGATTAATATTTATGTATTTTATTTATATATTTTTTCTATATATATATATATTATATATATATAATATATATACTTATATATATATAGATATATATATATATTATTGTATATATATATATATAATATATATATATATAATATATTATTATATATTTATAAATTTATATATTATATTTAATATATACTATGATATTAATATATATATATATAATAATATAATATATATAATAATATATATTATATATATTATATTATATTATACATATATATTTCTTATATATATATATTATAAATATTATTATATACTATATATAATATAGTATAATATATAATATATATTATTATTTAATCTTATATAATTATATTTTATATAATAATATAATAATATTAATTACATATATATTTCTATATTTATAATATTAATATAAATATATATATAATTATATTTATTATATATATATATATTATTTATATTATATATAATAAATATATTATATATTATATATATAATATACGTTGGGTTGATGTTTCTGACAGTTTTCCTCCAAATGGCTCGGTCAAATACATCGTCCTCTAACAATTGTTTGTCTTTCAGATCTTTTCTAATAACATTCATCCAACTTTGCTTCGGCCCTCCTCGACAGGGTTGGTCTTCACCTGTCGAGAAATCACTTTCCTGGATCATGGGGAAATAATTTTGGGGGGTCCAGACCTTAGACGTGGTGTTGGCAAATCATCCTCTCCTTCTTCCACAAACTGCTTCACAAACCTTAGACAAACACCACAGTCACAACAGTTAAGTTGGATATTTTCTTGATTATATGATTAGCCTTATACAAAGCAATCACTGCAATGAAAACTTCCTTAGAAGTAACCATCCTGTCCATCCAACTTGGTCAATAACTGTATAAATGTCCCAGAAACGCACATTAAAAAAAGTGGCGAGGCCGCATAGACAATAAGCAACAAAATGTTCCTCATTGGTGGCAATTAGATGACTGAGCCACCGAATGGACAGTGGAACTCCAGACGAGTTACCAAATTGTTATTTATGCAGCTCATAGAGGTCTAACCTTCTTATACTCCAAATTACAGCTGATGTAGGAATGAAATGAAAAATGCGAGAAGTCTAATTGCTATCAGGCGAGCAACTCAACCTTCTGGATAGAATGTATATATATTTATATATATATATATATATATATATATATATATATATATATATATATATATATATCTATATATATATATAATATACATACATATATATAATATATATATATATATATATATATATATATATATATATATATATATATATATATATATATATATATATATATATATATATATATATATATATATATATATATATATACATATATTTATGTAAGTATATATATATATATATATATATATATATATATATATATATATATATATATATATATATATATATATATGATGTCCAGTTGGAGGAAACGATGAGGCCCATTGCTGAGCTGACCACAAGGTATGTATATTATATATATATATATATATATATATATATATATATAATATATATAATATATATAATATTTATAGATATAGATATATATATATATATATATATATATATATATATATATATATATAGATAATATATAGTATAGATATATATATCTATATATATATATATATATATAGATATGTTATAGATATATATATATAATGTGTATATATATAGATATATATATATATATATATATATATAGGGATATATAGATATATCTATATAGATACGATATATATATATATATATAGATATATATATATATCTAGATATATAGATAGAGATATATATCGAATGTTTATATATATATATAAAATATATATATATATATTATATATCTATAGATATATATTGATTATATATTATAGATATATATATATATATCTCTATATAATATAGATATATATGTTCATCTATATATTATTATATAATATCTATATATATATTATATATAATTATTATGATATATATATGATATATATAATCTATATCTATATATATAATATATATATATATATATATATATATATATATTATATATATTTTATGATGTTCAGCATTTTTAGAGGCTAAATAAATATTGAACAAATGATGAGGCTCCATTGCTGAGTCTATGCCTGATCCTGACACAAAGGTATGTGTATATATATATATATATATATATTATATATATATATAATAATATTATAATATATATATAATAATATATATAATATCATATGTATATATGTTATATATATATATATTATTATTATATCATTAGATATATAATATATCTATTATAATACAACATAACTGAATCACAAAAATTTGGAACATGATGAATATATATGGCATATAAACGAAAGTAAAACGATGGATTACTGCGAGGCCTTTCGGCTCAACATCTTTTAGTTAGAGTTAAAAGGCCTTGCAGTACCCCGTCGTTTCACTTTCCTTCGTGTCTTTTGGCTGTCTCTCTCTCTCTCTCTCTCTCTCTCTCTCTCTCTCTCTCTCTATATCATATATATATATATATACTATATATATATATATATATATATATATATATATATATATATATATATATATATGAGTGCCGGTAGCAGCAAACGAACCTCGGTTATTATCATCATGACGAAGTCACGTTGCCTGCCTGACCACGCATATATATATATATATATATATATATATATTATATATATATATATATATATATATATATATATATATATATATATATATATATATATGAGTTTCTATCACACCACCGTGATTCACATACATGCACTAATTTATAAATGTCCCTCAATATCCAATTCGCTCTGATTCGGAATTAATATATTTTCAAACATGTCAACCGAGTGGGAATTTTTTTAGTTGATAATAATCTCGTCCTATCATGGATTCGAATCAGCGAGGAGAAATCAGGACTTCAGTGTTTTTACCCACCAGGCCAGTATACCCTTTAATCTAAAACATTTATAATTGTCCATTTTAACAGTTCACTGCCTAATAGTTCAAACAAAAATATGCCATACATTATCATACCACACCAATTTGTATAGAATACTATAGACATTAGAGTATTCTTCAGACAACAAGGTTTTCCTGTGGCGAATAGAATCCCATATACTGAGTAGGTTCTTGGAACTTATCAAAGGTATCTGTTTCAATGCGACTGTATTTTACAGTATTACTTAATGCATGCTAATGCCTAGACACATAATGTTTTGCTCTTGACCGTGTACATTTAGCCTACTGTCTGTGTGTTTACAAAGTGTCTCGAAGAGGAAGAAGTAGTATTTTTAATGGACTTAGGTAAAACAATCGTTGGATGATTCCTCCAGACTAAAACCCGGTGCTGGCATGAGGCCATCTTAATTGAGAACGAATAAGCGGTAACATAATTGTGACAGATATGTCAAATCCTCATCGATATCTGTCACAATTGTAACCGTTTTATGTTACCATTTTGCCAACTTTCAAATAGTGTATCGGGAGTTTGTCGGGAAGTAATTGTTCTATAGGGATAAGCATATCACTGTTCCTATCACGTTTTAATATACTTAATTATTACCGGTGGATATAACCTAGATTGTAGAAAAACGAATGACCAAATAATTATTATTCAAGATTAAATTTCTTGCTTGGTCTGTTTACGGCTATGCATTGCGTTGTTTGAAGCAAGTTACTTTTCTGTTCAGTGCTTTATGTTTTTTTAAACTATTTTTAGGATATTTTCTTGCGGAAAAACTAACCATTTCATGTTCTTTCTAGGTGGAAGTGAAAACAGTGCAGAACTACTTTCCTGGCAGTGATGGAATCATCTTTCCCTATAGGGTTTTGTAAGTTTGTCTTCTAAACGTATTCATGTATGGGCACCATAATGAATTCAGCATTGTACTTGGGATTGAGGTTTTAGTGTTGTTAATGACCTCCAAAACAATGACAGAGCATAATTGCTGTTTATTGTAACTTGCTTCACTGTAATTAAAACTTTACCCGATTGTTTTTTTTTACATTTTACCTCTATGGTTAGTATTTGATGTTTGGCTGCTCCTTGAGATCATATTGTAAACTAAACTGACGGTAAAATAACAATGAATTTCTTGATAAATAACTGCACTAAAGTAACGATGAATTGGCGAACTAACACTAAGATTTTAAAACTTATTTTCTTCCCCATTTTCTACATTCAGAAGATCGGCTCTGAATAACAAATAGCCTTGGTAAACTTTCGTGACATTTCTTCTGTCCTTTCACTTATGTCCTTAAACCAAGATTTAGATTGTCTTGTTTCATGTCACGACTGTTGTAGGCTACTATACAAGCGTTGGTTATAGGGTTACCACCTAGCTTAAGGCCGTTAAATGCCACCATATCCTATCATGAAACAATTAGATGTGCATTGTCAGTTGAAGCATTTTCTTGAATGCTGCATGCTAAACATACATTGTACGTTATCATTTGCGTCATATAATCACGTGAATGTTGTAGCTCATTATCCTTAAAAAACTGTAACGAAAACCTTGACTATAATTATAGAAGAAAAAGACTTGGAGACTTCCTGTTATGTGGCCCATCTGATGGGGAAGCTGTTGATATGCCAGTCTTCATGAACGTCCTTTCATCAGCTCTGTTGTTTGTCCTTATATCCAGTGATTTTTACAGATTTTTAAAAAAGGAGAATTGATTTGAAAAGAGTCTTTAAATAAACAAGGAAATGCTGGCGTAGCATAACCTGAGTTGATTTTTGTCAAGTCAATTTGTTACAATCGATCGTCTTCAGTCACAATCTCCTCTTCGTATTGAAGTATAAAATGCTACGGCAAACATTGAAAGCAATTTTCGTCAAAATTTTGGGAAAAGAATAAGGTTACCGTAGAGTGTTCTTTATCCTCCCTGCCATCCCTAAACTAGAGGTCAGTTGTCTTGATGCTTCTGCTAAACTCTTCTCCAGTAAATCCTCCCACAGTTTATCACGCCTTCTACTTCTTCGCCTCCCTTGCCCAGACCATCACAATCTGGGCTCTTATCGTAACAGTATTCTTTACAACCCCAACACTTCTAATTCCTTCTGATTTCAGCTGGAGGCTTTATGGGTTAAGAATACTATAGAGTGTTTGTAAACAATTCTTTTATTCTCTGTAGAGCAAACCATTAATTTTGATATCTTAAATCTAAGAGAAATATGAGTGGATGTAATAATGCGAAGTTGGTCATTTCATTATGATATTAGTATTCGTATCGAAACATGGAGGGCATCATTGAGTTCTAGGATATATTATTTCCAGAATAATATTTAGCATAAAAAGATCTAAAATAGATTGATAAGAAGAATATTTCTTCCATAGAGTTCGACAAAATCAGCTTTGTGATATTCAGCGTTTATGAATTTTGCAGCTGCAGTAGAAGCATAATTGGTATACCAAGGTAATGTGTTATTACAAGTTTTGAGTTGCATCTTAAAAACATGATTTAGGGGGTTTGTTGAAACTATTTCATTCTTTACACATTACCAATTCTAATGTTTTGTATTTAATTCTTTTGAAGTGTGTGATTTTTATATTCTGTGGCACATTTTCGTGTTTTTCAAATTTTGGTGGTGAATTTAATATTCTAATGTATTTTTGTTTTGTTTTGCATGCACAATTTGTTTGATTAACTTGTTTGTTTTCATTAATTAATCATTGCATATTTAATTGAGTTTAACACTTGTGCATTACTTAGCCTTTACATAGAATTCTTTTCAAGTTTTATTGTTTTTTAAAACTTGTGAGTTAATTTTTAAATTTTAATTATTACTAAACACTTTGAATATTTCTTGAATAGTTTAATTTCTGGATTTTTATGATAAATTAATTTTGATTTCATTTTACTTAATAATTAATTCAAGAAAGAATTAAACTTTGTGTTGGTTTCCAGTAATAATAAATTTTCCTGTAATTGTGAATTTCGCTTATAAATTTTAAGTTTAATAATAACTTTTTGCATTTAAAATTTATATAAGTGTTTTCATTTTTTCACCAGTATATTTAATTTTGTTTAGGTATAAGTTAGAGAGGATATTTAGCTGTTTTCCTTGAGCTTTGTTGAAGTAAGTTAAAACTATGGAAATTCTTTGACTTTTAAAAGTTGTTGATGTAGTGATGCCCTATAATTAATATAATTATATTTAAGATTACCTCACACCTGTGTTAATAAACTTAGTCAAACGTTTTGTATAATTAATAAGTTTTAGATTTAGGGACCACCGTTGCCTTTCAGTCAAATTTTATCTATTTTTTGATTGATAAGTGTAGTAACCAGATGTTAGTACTTCGTCACAATCTATATATATATATATATAGATCTATATATATATTATATATATATATATATATATAGTCATATTACATTACCTTGATTCATATACATACATCGAGCTACAAATGTCCTTTAATATCTAATTCACTCTATCTCAGAATTAATATATTTCCATATATGCTTAACCGAAGGGGAATTTTAGTTAGGCGATAATAGAATTGTTGGCTCCCAGGCGTGAATCCAGGACACCATACAAATCCGGGACGTCAGTGAAGCTATTTACCCACTCCACCACCGCAGGAGGCTATAAGTTAATGCCGTCTCTCACCCTCAAATACCTTTCGCGCTCAGGTATTCGCTGATTTGGAGCCAGCATTAACCCGACCTCGGTAGTGTTGTAGTGCTTATGACAGCACGTAGCCATTATATAATTCATATCACATTACCGTGATTCATATACATACATCGAGCTACAAATGACCTTTAATATCTAATTCACTTTACCTCGGAATTAATATATTTCCATATATGCTTAACCGAAGGGGAATTTTTATTAGGCGAAGCCATCTGTCTGCACCATAAATTGACGTCGCTCGAGAATGTTTCGGAAATGGCAGACAGCGTAGTAAACCTTGGAGGGCTCCCGGTCGAAGGTTGAGTATATCTGCTCTGCTACGGTTAGCCTTCTGATGTAGAAAGCTAACGGACGACGACCATCATTAGTGTCCTGTCCAGTACGGTGCCCTTCGCTGTATTGCTTGCTCTGGTTGTCAGAGTGAGGAAATATTAGTGTTGTTGCTGATGTTATTGGCCCTTTTGCTGAACTAAATGCTTTAACTAGTTCATCTGCCTAATTTAGCTGTTTTTTATTTCCCTTGAGGCACTAATATATATATATATATATATATATATATATATATATATATATATATATATATATATATATATATATATATATATATATATATACAAGGCTCATCATCCTTGCAATACTCTGGGATAGTCATTCACTATCCCAGAGTATTCTTGCACTGATTTCACAGGTGTTGGTTTGGGAAATTCTATGATTTCTTTCACTTTTTCCAGCATGGTTTTGATGCCATCTTGGCTGAGTGTGTGTATAACCCAGGAGCTCTATCATTTTCCTTGTCCATTTGCACTTGTCTTCACGCAATGTTAGCCCGTTATCTTTGTCTTTGTAACTCTGTTCTCGTGTCTTTGAGATGCTGTTTGAGGTTTGGGGTCAATATTAATATGTCGTTGACAAAATCTTACCAAATGGGAGGTCCCCGAAAATCTCGTTCATTAATCTCTGGAATATTGCAGCTGTAGTTGAATGCGTAGGTGCCAAATGGGGTGATGATCGCCATTTTTTTATGTATCTTTTGCTACCAGGACTGAAAATATCCTTTTAGCAGATCTATTTTTCTGAATATTCTTGCTCCACTCATTTGATTTTGTTATATCTGTTATATTTGGTAATGGGTATCTGTCCGGTTTTGTTTTCACATTCAGCCATATATAGTCTCCGCAGGGCACCATGTTCTGTCTGATTTTAGTACCATGGGCTGGGGGTTTTCTGGCATATCCCTGCTTCTTCCATTATTTTTAATATTTTCTTTGCGTAGAAGAGTTCGCCTTCATCGGGAATGGATTAGTATGTGGTGTTGAATCTTGTGCTTTGCCGGTTTTATCAGGTCGAGCTTCAGATTGTCTTTGAATACGTCTTTGTATTCACACAGCAACTCCCGTCGAGTGCGGTTGGGGTCATTTTTTCTTGATTGTTGATGCTATTGTTGATGTGTCTACTTACTTTTTGCAGGATGGCTTTCGTGTTGCTTTAGTAATAAATTGATTGTCCTCAACGTTGCCTAGTAGGCCGTGTGCTGCTAGGAAATTGGCCCTTAACAACTTGTCTGGCCAATGCTGTGTAATTGTATAAAGCACTGATTAGAAGTATCAATGAGTAAACAACTTTGGTTCAACTTATTTATGGTGTCAGTGAGATAAGTTATGTTGTTTATTACATATGGACATGTGGATACAATGTGATAAGTGCAGAGCATGAGGACAAATTTATCAACCTCTTCATTGTACACACCGGACTAGTTATCTTGTGTTTATCACAAGTAGATGCAACGCGATAAGTGTGGACCATGAGGCTGAATTTATCAACCTCTCCAATGCACTAAGCAACGGACAAGTTCCACTGGACTGGCTGGTACCCAGTGACATCAGGAGATAAGGCCTGTGAGCCCACCATATCTGTGCTTGCTTGGTCTATCGTTTAATCAGTTCACTCTTAGTTGTATTGGCTGGAGGTTCGTCTGCACCAAAGGGAGAAGGAAAGATGGAATCAGAAACGGAACGGGTTGTAAAGCTGCTATGACTAAATTGTGTTCTAAACATGTTTAGGGTTCTCACTCATGTATTTTTTACGGATTTATTTCAGTACTTGATAACTTGGTAATAATATGATCTCTGGTGAATAACAAAGAATTACTGGCATTTATTGTCGATAAGTCTGAGATTGTCTCTCGACATTCTTATACAGCTGTTGTTTCATAATTGTGTTCGTGACTATCAGTGACTTCAATGATTAAGTGATTCAGAGTTAGGCAAATTTTTTGTGCTTGATTTGAATATGATTTCTTTTGCTTTCCTCCGATTTATTCGTTTTCCCTTTGCCATTCAAGGGTGGTGGTTAAATTTAGGGTATTTATATCAGTAACTCCAATGAAGTGAAAGACCAGGATCTCGTTGTGCTATAATTTCGGTAGCTGACGAAATGAACGCTTTTGTTTATATTCTTCCTGTCATCCTTTACTCTTTGTATATATGCAAGTATATGAATGTAATGCTTATGAACGTTTTTAAAAGATAGATTATGGAATATCAAAAGTTTAGAGGGTATAAAAACATTTATTTGATACTTCCAGTTTTCTTTTGGTGTTATTCAGAACCATGCCATTACGTTACTTAGCACTATCATTGTAAAAAAAGGAAACAATATTATCACCCTGTTATACATTATTCCTTAGTTTTCCAATAAAATAAATCATAACTTTCTCCCTCTCAGTCAGAAATTTTTTTACAAATATCCTGATTGGATTTCTCTAATCTAAGTCTTTCTGACCTCTATTTTCTCCTTGTAATGTGGATTCCTTTTTAACGTATCTTTACCTAAATGTAAAATAAAAACATGAGATTATCATGGAATAGAACATGTAACATTTTTTTAGTTTTCTCTCTCCCTCTCATGGAAGTACTTTTGTATTTCAGTGGAGAAAATATCTCTCTCTCTCTCTCTCTCTCTCTCTCTCTCTCTCTCTCTCTCTCTCTCTCTCTCTCTCAATGAATTAATTTTTCAAATGGGGCTGTCTGCTATCATTTAGCGTTTCTGTGTTATAACGGGCATTATTAAATATTTACATATTTAATATCTATCTATCGATCACTATGAATGTAGACAACACCAACTTTTAGGTTAGGCCTGTAGAGAGTTCGGACGCCATAACTCTTGGCTGCCTATATCGTGTTTAAGGGACTTACTACAATCCAACAAGATGTTGCTTTCATTCCTCTCTACTGTATCCATTTCTTTCATAATATCTGCTGCATATTCGATAAGTAGAATGATTGGATGTTTTTTCCTACAGTAACATGAATGAATCAAGGAAACGAGGTATTTCGGCTATGAAGCCAAGCACTAGGGCACTCTCAGCCATTCAGCTATCGATGAGCTACAAGCCACGATAATGTATATGAGACTGTATTTAACCAAATACAATAACAATGTAGCCAACTGAATAAAAATACTTGCTTTTCTTAGAAAAAGATGAATTTCATTTTCTGTGACATTCTATGTTCTTTAAATAAAAGGCTAGTATTTTTAATCAGTTGGCTATAGAGGACCGTTGTGCAAACAATCGGAAACACCCTGGTTTTTTAACCTTTTTCGTATTTGAATAAATACAGTCTCATATACATTATTGCGGCTTTTAACTCATCATGTGATGCACCACATGTATTCAGCTATTAGTAAAAGGATATGAGATAGTTGGGGTGGTTAGATGAAAAAAAAAAAAAAAAAAAAAAAAAAAAAAAAAAAAAAAAAAAACAAACAAATGAGTAGAGGTATGTTGGGTCGAAAATGAAACTGGGTGAAAACTCGCGATGGCATCAAGGAGTAAGATTTAGCGAAGCTGAATAGCAAGATAGGTGAAAGCAGAAAAAAGATACTAAGTAAAAGGCCAAAAAAGTGTGGGATTAGGGGCCGAGGGGATGCTGCAGACACTTGCGTTAAACTCACACTGAACTACTAATGGGGTGTGTATTGGCGGCATTAACTCCTACAGGCCTCTATAAACATGAACCCTTTTGTTTTGTTTTAGTGCTAAATCCCATAGATATTTGATATCCTGGAGTAACAAATATACTCTAAAGTTTTATGAAAGAGAAAAAACTGAGAATGCAGTATAGAGATATGATTTGATATGGTTATAAAATAGATAAATTTTATTTGCATTTTGGAGCGATGAAGACACTGAGACTGTCATGGCATTCCCTTCTTACACCAAAAAAAAAGAAAAGGCATTGTCGACAAAATCTCCCTGCAGGGAATTTGCCAACAAAACCTATCTAGTCAGGTTTGGGGATCATTAGGAATGGCCGACAAGAGTGAAAACTTACGCGATGGATTTGTGTTGAAATGATATTACTCTTTTCTTTTATTATTGAGAAATACACTACAAGATCTAAGTTTAATAAATTAGAGTTATGAAAGTAAGAAATTTCCTCATAGTAACATAGCTGTAAATTTGAAATATCTGAAAAAGACGTTCGTTGCTGAAGCCAAACAAAGCCCTTGTAGCTCTCTGTTCTACCATTCACATAGATCGGACGTGTTCTCATTTTTTTTGGTCGTATTTTAGACCACGAAATCTAAAGTTTTTTTATCTAATTTAATCGACGCTTAGCCTTTGTAGTGATTTGCAGCAAGTCACGAGACAATTCAACGATTGTGAACCTGATGGGTAAAACACAGGCTCGATTAAATTGAGATTACAGTGATTTTTTGGGGAATTTAATATAACTTTTGCGCCTTGATCACAGCCCCAATGTCCCCCAGGATTCATCCCTTGTTCTTTGTCCAATATGTATGCTAGCAACTTGAGTTTCCAGTAGCCGAAGCCTAAATAGTGAGGTGAGGGCGCTGAGCATCTCTGTACATCCTATTCTGCAATTTTTTTGGTTAATGTACGTTTTTGTATGTGCATACTTGGTTTTATGACTTAGTCGTCAATAATTCCTTTTACCTGCTATATTTTGAAATAGCGTAAAGGTTTTGTAAGTTTGCTTATAATTTTTCCACGTCAATGTAGATTATATAGTCTGGGTATATTTTTTACTTTGTTGACTGTTTTTCTAGTTAAATCAGGAGATAGACTTATGTTTGGTGTTGCCACCACCTTGTCGTGCTTGTTTGAAGCTATAGTTTGTTGACTTGGTGTTATGGTTACTGAGGTCCACTACAGGTTCTTTATTATAATAAACAAAAAGGATTCAACACCAAAAGTTGAAACTCGGAATACGAACCTAGAAAAAAACTCAAACAGAACAGAAGTTTATTTACAAGCTCACTAACAAAGATAAATGCAGATTGGTTTCTTCTATTTACATAACAAAATGAAACCTTACAACATGTGAACTGGGGAAACAGTGCAGTAATGAAATACTTGCTGGCCATTTTTGCAGCGGTCGAAATCAGAGCTCGAAGCAAGGGCTTCTCAAACACGACTGTAGAAACTTCAGACGGCTTCTTGACTCTGTACTGCAGGAAGAGATGTCAGTCTTAAAACTAGAAGGGCGGGTTCCTCCTCAAAACCACTTGTAGGACGTTTCTTCTACTAAGGCTTGCTCAACGTTGGAATCTCTCTCTCTCCCCGACTATGTATGACTTAATTCATTTCCGTTCACACTCTCTTTCGTGCGTCCTCTTCCTCTCTTATCCCTCTACTTCCTCAGGGGATATATATATACGGCGATCTGGGGACGGGGCTGAAAAGGGAGGAGCCTACCAGTGAACGTCATCGTCTCCGACAGGAATTTTTTAGAAGGATCTAGACGAAAAGTTACATAATAATACGCTGCGTTTCTAGCGACACAACAGCGCGTGCAGAGTTCCATAACCATTCTGGGGATTCTCGAACAATCATGAGAACAGGCGCCTCCAACGTGTGCGCAAATGCCTCCTTGCTGCAGACCTACTCGAAGAAGATGCCTTTTCCTTTCCTTTAAAACATAATTCTTTGCTATAAAGAAACAAGAATCAATCAGCAGGGGAACAATTCTGCATAAAGCTTCAACTCAGCTAAACAAGCACACTTCTCCATTCATTCATCCAACCGTGCAAACACAGAAAATTGGTCATCAGGCTACTCATTCTGAAAAATCTCTAGAGAGGATATCATCTATAACATTATCCTTTTCTCTTAATTCTTCCTTTTCTGAAATGATTAAAACTTGGAAATTCTTAAGCACCTCTTGCGTTTTTCACAAAGCTAATTTCTCTCTGTAACACCGTTACTACGGGCACGGGTGGTGGCCACGGCACGGGGCATTCATTATAATTCTTGAGCAAGTTTACATATTAATTAAATAATTTAGATTTCCCCTCTTTTCCAAAACTGAAAAAGGACATTTCATACTTATAAGATAAAGAGGGACCTTCTTTTTGGACTTATACTAAAACTTTATCTCCCGCACAGAAACTTCTCTCTTTTGCTCTAAGATCATGTTTCCTCTTAGTCTCCCCTTGACTCTCACTCTCGTTCGCCTTCGCTAGTTGCCAAGCATCTCTTAAATTGTTTTTATAATACTCTAGATTAGTTATTTAGTCCTCTCTACCTTCTTTAAGCATTAAATTACATTTTAACATTGCCAAAGGACCTTTAATGCTGTGACCGAAAACCAGCTCAAAAGGACTAAATCCTGTAGTGTCATTCGGTGCCAACCATAAAGCTAACAGAACAAAAGGTAACTTTTCTTCCCAGTCATGTTCAAAGTTATTACACAATTTTCGTAAACAACTCTTTAACATTTGGTGAAACCGCTCCACAATGCCTTGTGATTCGGGATGATAAGGTGTGGAAGTTACGAGTTTAATGCCTAACTCTTTCATTCTATCCTTTTGTTCTGTTAGCTTTGGATACAAAATTACTACCATTATCACTCTGTATAGTACGAGGCAGACCAAACTTAGAAAAATAATTTAACAATCGTTTAACTACGGTCTTTGCGTTACAGCTTCTTACGGGTATTGCCTCTGGATAGCGAGTTAGTCTATCAATGATTGTCAACAGACATATACTCCCTCCTTTACTTCTAGGCAACGGTCCGACCATATTGATAACTACCTTGTCAAAAGGTTCGCCTACTAAAGGAATATTACACAATGGAGCTCTGGGAATTACTTTATTCAGTTTTCCGGAAATTTGGCATTCATGACAGCATAAAATATATCTCTTCACGTCACTTCTCATTTTTGTCCAAAAATATGCCCTACTAATACACCTGAGAGTTTTATTTACTCCCAAATGTCCTTGCTCATCATGCTCTAACTTCAAAACTAGTTCGCAAAGCTTCCTGTTAACCACTAATTGTTCGGTGATTTCCTCTTTACTACCTGACTTAGGACGAACATAACAACACAAAACTTTCCCTTACACACAATATCGAGATCATCATCCAGTTCACATTCAAAAATTCTGGTTAATGTCTAATCCTCTCTCTGAAACTTGACTAGCTCATCCTTATTCAAAAGGTTAGTGCCTAATTCATCACAGTAACTATTACTTGATTCCACTACGTCGACTACGTTACTCTCGACAGCTGCACCTTCTGCTTGGCTATCACTGTCAACACCGATAGAGTCGGGTCTCTCAGCCACACTCACGCCAAGATCAACCTCGCCACTTCTATCACACTCGTCCGAATCCTCGAACTCACACTCGTTCGAATTCACAAACAAACTATGACCATAGTCTATGTCTGTATCTAAACCTGACCTAGTTACTATCAGTTCAGGCACTGGAATATTCCTCACAACAGGATTCACATTCTTGGATAAAGCTAAGTCATTACCGACAATAATGTCAACGCCATCAACGGGCAAACTGTCAACAACTGCTAGTTTCACTTCTCCTGACACTACCTGACTTTCTAAGTTTAACTTCAACAAAGGACAAAGAACACAAGTGTTTGGAAATCCACCTAACATGACTTTTTCTTCCTTACTGATTTCTGCCCTGTTTGGCACACTATCTCTCCTAATTAGTGAGACAGCAGCTCCTGTGTCTCAAAGCAAGACTATTTCTCTCGAATCTATTCCTCCAAGAGAGGAAACTACGCCTTCTGACAGAAATTCACCAAACAATTTCCTAGTTTCTCTCATCACATCATTCCTACTTGACGAAAGGTTAACTAGAGACACTGGTTTCTTAACGTCCTTCCGTTCTACTGCACAATTTCTCGCTAAATGCCCTTTCCCATTACATCTGAAACAAGTTGATTCTGAGCCACTAGATGCCACTTTATTCTTACAAACCTTAGATGTATGACCAGGTTTTCCTCATGCATAACAGTAATAGTCACTTTTACTTGCATTGCTATTACTAGAACTGAAAGTTTTACTGCTTTGTACTCTACCAGACGAAGGATCTTTTCGCTTCTTACTGACATTTAACGATGAGTCAAACTATATTCATCTGCTAACCTAGCTGCTCCTGCAAATGATACTTCTCGCCTATCTTCTATATAAAGCTTAATCTCGGGGGATACATTATCTTCGAAGTTTTCTAACAACACTAAGTTCTTCAAACCATCAAAATCATCAACTTAAGCAGAAGTTAACCAATCAAAAAACAGCCTTTCTAACTTCTTGCTGTATTCTACATACGTAATATTCTCGTCTTTTCTCAAACTTCTAAATTGCTTACTGTACGTCTCGGGTACTAACCTGTACGTACTAAGAACAGTATCTTTTACAATATCATAATCATCACATTCCTCCTTAGACATGCAAATATACACAGTAAGCGCCCTACCATGCAAAGCTGACAGTAAATATAGATTACACATTTCTTTAAGAGAACCTACTCTTTCCATTAACTTCTCAAAACACATGAAATATTTCGTTACATCTTCCTCATCAAACTTTGGTACTAATTTCAACACTGCACTCATACCTAAACCATCAGCTTCATTTTTGTTCTCCCCTGTGTGATTGCCAAGAGTACTTTGCCTTAACTAAGTGATTTCCAACTCATGCTTACGTTCTTTCTTTCTTTCTTCCTGCTGCATTACCAACATTTCTCTTTCTTGCTGCATTTTCATTACTTCTCTCTCTTGTTGCATTTTCATTGCTTCTCTCTCTTGCTGCATTTTCATCACTTCTCTCTCCTGCTGCATTTTCATTATTTCTCTCTCAGCCGCTCTTTCATCTCTCTCATACTTTGCTCTTTCTTTCCTTTCAACATACTCACAGAGATCATTCCCCTCCAGACCCAGAAGCTTACCAGACTCAATAAACTCTTTCACTATCTCACTCATTATGGTTCTTTCTATATTCTCCCTGTTTCAATCTGTTACGGTGCCGAATACCCTAGCAAGGTCGCCAAATGTTACAGACTGAGGTCCACTACAGGTTCTTTATTATAATAAACAAAAAGGAATCAACACCAACAGGTGAAACTCGGGATACGAATATAGAAAGAAACTCAAACAGAATAGAAGTTTATTTACAAGCTCACTAACAAAGATAAATGCAGAATGGTTTCTCCTATTTTCATAACAAAATGAAACCTTACAACATGTGAACTGGGGAAACATTGCGGAAATGAAATACTTGCTGGCCATTTTTGCAGTGGTCGAAATCAGTGCTCGAAGCAAGGGCTTCTCAAGCGAGGACCATAAAAACTTCAGACGGCTTCTTGACTCTGTACTGCAAGAAGAAATATCAGTTTTAAAACTTGAAGGGCGGGTTCCTCCTCAAAACCACTTGTAGGACGTTTCTTCTATGACGGCTTGCTCAACGTCGGAATCTCTCTCTCTCTATGGACGACTTAACTCATTTCCGTTTACACTCTCTCTTGTGTGTCCTCTTCCTCTCTTATTCTTCGTCTCTTCCTTCTTCTCTTATCGTTGATGATCTGATTCCTCTACTTCCTCAGGGCATATATATATATATATATATATATTATATATATATATATATATATATATATATATATATATGTATATTTATATATATATATATATATATATATATATATATATATATATATATATATATATATATATGTAGGGCAATCTGGGTGTGGGGCTGAATAGGGTGAAGCCTACCAGCGAACATCATCGTCTCCGACAGGAACTTTTAGAAGGATCTAGACGAAAAGTTACTTCATAATACGCGGTGTTCCTAGCGACGCGACGGCGCATGCAGAGTTTCATAACACACTTGGGGATTCTCGAACAATCATGAGAACAGGCGCCTCCAACGCGTGCGCGAATGCCTCCTTGCTGCAGACCTACTCGAAGAAGATGCCTTTTCCTTTCCTTTAAAATATAATTCTTCGCTATAAAGCGATTACCATGACACTTGGTTTCCTAGCCCAGAACAGCGGCCAGTGAACCAGAATATAAAAATTCGTAACAGATATTGCCAAAAAAAATCTTTGATTAAACTTCTATTTAACGAATTTGTTTAAAAATTAGAAATACTTGGATTTGATAATAAAGAATTTGTGATAACAGATGGTTCTGGAAACTTAGAGTCAACTGCCCTCTTGAGTAAAAAAATCTTATTTTAAAAATTTTCTGTCGCGCGGAAATATTTTACTCTGCACTTGAATTTAAAGTATAGTCCACCCACTGGTAAGTGCTTCTTTTGTCGAAAATTCGATTGTGTGATCTGGATAGTACTAAGACAAACTCGACAATTTAATACACAAACACACGCATATACATATATTCTATAAATAAAGGTATAAGCCACAAAGGAAAGATAAACAACGGATTTTTTGCAAGATCTTTCGACTCATCGTCCTTTACTTGGGTGTGAATTAGCTTTTGCTATTTATTTTATATTAAATTTATTTTATATTAAATCGATATTCTCTCTCTCTCTCTCTCTCTCTCTCTCTCTCTCTCTCTCTCTCTCTCTCTCTCTCTCTTTCTCATAAAAAATTGTAATTGCAATTGACAATACGCATTAACTTACTGAGTAGGTGATAAATTATATATTTTTGACAATCAAGACAATCAAGTTCAATTTGCTGAAAAAAAGTAATTACTAAGCAAGAATAAATTTAAGTGGCAACAATAGACAGCAAAATCAAACGAAGCACGTAGCAAGAAAAGGAAAAAATGTCTAATTAAAATCTGGTCTAGTGTATTCTTTAAAACAAATTGTCTTAGAAAGTAGGATATTTAAGTGTGTATGTAAGTATGCAAAAGAAACTCATGAGGCGTGAATAGATCCCTTGCAGCAGAATAGGTTGAGGAAGTTATAGCCAACTGATACGGAAATGATTGGCGCCATAAATATGAATGATTTATTATAAGAAGAGAACAAGAATATATCAGATAAAGCTAAACTGACATAGAAAACCTATCTATGACATAAGGGTGTCCAATGATAAGATCTCCTTATGATGAAATTATACATTAATGTACTGAATATATATTTGGCAGAATCTTCTAACAAACTCTCGCAAAAGTAAATCTGTATTTCACATATTTAAACAAAAATAACAGTCAAAAGCAATACTATAATTTGAAGAGATCTTATATAACTCAACATCGGCGAATTTCCCATTAACTTTCTATAAAGTTGAATTTCATATGAAATTGAAATGCAAATATAACATATTTAAATATTTTTTTTATTACGTAATTCCCCCTGATATATATGACATGACACTGATCAGGAACACGTTTATAATGGTTTTGCTGTTCCGTTGGTATAGTGGTTTGTGTCGTGGGATGCCACTCAGAGGTCGCAGTTTGCGTCTCCCCCCGGCTGTTGAAAAATCACTGGCTCTGCATCATGCTCAGTTGCAGTGTGGGGTCGGAGGTGGGAGGTTGAAACCAAATGTCTTTGGAAGCTTGAATTTCAGGTCAATGGCCCCTAATTGTTTGTTCCATATGAATAGGTATCACCTACTGAAATATGATAGTAATAATATGTATTTTAACTATTGAATCATTGATAAAGGCACCGTGTACTGTGTCAAGCTCCTTACCAATATGCAGCCATTCACGTTTGTTTAAAAGTATTCTGTTACATCCTTGAATAATGACGTTCTGCCTTCCTAATAATACTTCTATTCCATCTATCCAGTGTGTACCTAGTTCTCGTTCTACCTTTACTTACTTTTCACCATCATATTCCATACTTTCCGCATGACTCAACAGATATGAACCTCACTGCCCATCCTTTCAGGTATGTTAGCCCTTTTACTGTGTCACACACATATCTCAAAACTTTCTAACTTTTAATTCCTCTTAGGTAACATATAATATGCCCACCTTTAAATTTCTTTTAGGCAACCTATAATATCCAAACAATCTCATGAACTTTGAAAACTTACTCCATTTGCAGTCAATATCCCCAGTTCACTTCCATAGGGGAATTATGGCTTAGAAACCCCTTCACCTTCCATAAGGCACTGAAAGTCCCTGCTCAATCTTCTGCTAAAACACTGCTGTCTTCCATACTGCAAATATTCTTCGACTCAACTCTTTTACATTTCCTTCCATAGGCTTACACAAGTCAACCACTGCCATTCCCCCATCATCCACATCAACGTTCACTGCTCCATCTTATTGGTTCCCATTCGTTCTCAAGATCTTACTCTCAACTTCCTCTACTTACAAATCATTTCAAGTTTCCTAAGTAATGACAGTTTCTTCCTATCAACTCCAAGCAGTACTAAACCATCAGGGGACATTACCCATTCCTCAACCAATACGTGACTAATGTTTCCTGTCCCATTACTTAGTACCTACAATACCTCTATAGTTGGGGTAATACAAGTCTAGAGAAAGGAATGTATATGTAGTCATGAATCAGTTCTGAAATGGGTGATGTTTTAGTCGCTTCAGTCTTTATATTGATAAATGTGACCAAAATGGTGTATGAAGTTGCCTCCACAGAATAAAATTTATGAAGACACTGAACTAAACGCATGATCATACAAGGGAATTGATTTTCACGGCTTATGCATCAAGATGCTTTGTCCAGTAAAACAGGTCATGAACAGGATCCTATTCATCAGCATTATCCCGATGGAAAATCTAATCAGGATATTATCCCCAGACTCCAGGTTAATCAGTCAGTCTCATGGAAAAATGAACCTGGATGACAGCATGAATGCCGAGAGCAAGTTCCATTTTAAAATTCTGCACCTGAATATGGCACAGGAAAATAAACATGTAAATGCAAAAACGTATACCATTGACTATGTCGTTATATTAAAGGCAATATTCTTCACTGGAAGCCACAGAGACAGAAAAAGATAAGATCCAATCACAAGAGCGATTTCATGAGAACAATGAGAGTCGAGAAAGAGCTTGCCAAAGCCCCTCTGTGCCTCCAAGGGGGAGCTATATGAGGAGGATGTTGGCAGAAACGGGGTCATTGCGATAATAAGGTGAGAGGGTGATTAACTGCTGTTGTATTTTCAACCCTCCTGATCCCAACTCCTTGATGAGGTGGGGGGCTTAGAGATCCACTGCCGAGAGAGTATGCCCCTTTATGCCTACTCTCTCTGCTGTGGATTCAACTGATCATTGAGACCTTTAACTCCTTTACTCCTCCTCCTCTAAATTTTCCCCCTTGCCTTATTCTTTTCTTGACGACCTTGGCATGGTTTTGGACTATTGAATTGACTGGTATTTTAACTTGATGGAGGGTGGAGTTGGATGGAATGCCACTCCACCCGTAAAACTAGAGTACCTGACGTGGTCGAGCGAGGGGAAATATTTATGTCAAGCCATAACCACAGTGCTAGGTTTGATCTCGACGGACTGACGACCATTAAGGCACTGCGGGTGCGGCGTATATCCAGGTGATGATCCTAGGGTAGTTACCACTGTGTAACAGCATTGCTATTCCCCTAGCTGGGCCTCCCTGGTGAGAGGGACCTCATCCTGGACAAAATTTAAACAATTTTACATGGCAAATATAATAATATCTTCACGACTTCAGGCACAGATTTGGACCATTCTAAAGAAAGCTCAAGTCACAAAGACCATGTCGGTATTAAAACATTAATACCATATACTAAACCTAGGAAACCTAAATAACGTCATGACCCAACCTTGACTCACTTTGATTCCCTCTTTGGGAGTGGAAGTTGGTCAAGGTTTCTAACCATGGAAGCTGAACAAAATATTTCAGCTTTGAAAGTAGAAAAATGTTTACTAAATAGACTTCTGACGACTGAAATGTCGCTCAGAAAGGACTTTGTCTTTAAAAATAATAGATACCATTAATTTAAAAGTGGAAAAGCATGATAATATGAACAACATTCAGGGTACCATTGTACTTCCTGACAATAACGGCGAACCAATCAATAAGAAAATGCTTTTAGACTCTCTCAAAAAGAGATACCCCAAGGTTGAGGATTGCGAGGTGTATGATATGACAAGTAAAAGAGGTAGTAAACAAGTAGTAAAAATAGCAAAAATAAAATTTGAGGGTTCAGATCTACCTCAAAAAATAAAAATTTTAGGCCAAAATAGAGTAAAGAACCTATATTCCAAAGCCACTGCAGTATCAAAATTGCAGTAAGTATGGACACACAAAGATAAATTATAGGAATGAACTGGTATGTGATTACTGTGGATCTACAGAACACACCACACAGTGGAAGTGCTGTGAACCTAAGTGTGTAAAGTGTGAGCAGAATCATCATGCAAGATCCAAAGAATACATGTATTACACATACAACACAGAATTGAAAATGTTAAAAGAGAGAACAGGAATGTCTACAACAGAGGCTAAATTAGAATTGAAAGTGAGAGGAATTCAAGATCCAGCTAAGAAACGTAAGTACCTATTCTTCTATAATAGCAACCAATAATGAAATAAAAAACAAATAGATGGAAGTAACAAGATGCAGCAAAAGAGGTCTCAGGAAGATAGCAATAATATACAGGAAAAGGGTAAGATAGTAAAGAAACAGGAAACAGGTGCAGATGATATGGATAATATTCTATCAAATTCATTTGAAGTGTTAATGCATATAGAAGCACAAGAAGACACTACCACAGAGGTGGAAGGAGGAAGTTGTGATGTACCAGAAATTAAAGAAAAAAAAAAGACCTTTAGAGAGAACACCACCCAAAACAAAGAAACCAACTATAATTGGAGAAACATTGGTCAAACCAAAAACAAAAGATATAAAGAAAGGACAAAAACAAAATAAGAACATACCTTTATCTCCTACAATGATAATAAAACCTATAAATGCAGAGATCCAAAACACCAAAGAAGTGGAGGAGAACCATACCATGAATGATGGTGACAATGTGAATGGTGATGAGTTTACTCCATCACCAATAATTGGTACAACAAGAACAAATAAAGCCATAGATATACATGATAACACATGTGGATAAGAAAGTTTATGAAATATAGAAAGAAAGAGGCCACTGATTTAAACACCCATGAAAAAGTATGCATGTGTATTGAACACTTAAAATATTATAAAAATAAGCAACTGAATGTCGTAAATAAAATTTTAGACAAAATTCAAGTTGATAATAACACAATGAAAAGAAAACAAAAAACAACCAACATAACGTAATATATTCAGTAACTATATTATACAATGGAGCGTAAATGGTCTACAGACCAGATTACACCTGGGAGAAGTAAAAAGGTTATTAAAGGAATATGAACCAATGATATTATGTTTACAACATGTTAATGATACAATACCAACAATAGGTAAATATATCTTAATATCAACATCACAGGAAGAAGGAAATTTAGGTACAGCCATTTATGTCATAACAAAGTATGTATGACAAAGTACCTGTAAACATTGCTGACCTCCAAATATCGGGTATTAAAGTTCGAATAAAAACGATTATATCACTTACAATTTATACAACTAACCAAATAAAAATAACGATATTGATAACCTTGGAGAATTACTTAGAAATGCCTAAGAACCTATATTAATATTAGGGGATTTTAATATTCACGACCCAATATGGGACTGTTACTGTGCAAACTCAAATAGAACAGGAAGTAAAGTAGAAGAATTTATTGATTCAAATGATATGTGTTGTATAAATGATGGTGAAGTTAATACATATTGTTCAAAAACACATGGAACATTTTCCTCTGTAGACTTAGCTCTATGTTCAACAAGTATAGTTGACAGATTGGATTGGAGTGATCATTTCCCAATATTAATCTCCTTATTACAAAACAATCCAGCAAAACATGTTTCTCAATATAACATTTATAAAGCAGATTGGAAGTGGTACGAAATGCACACTAGAAGTATACCAGCATTTGAATATCTCAAAGAACATAGTGAAACTAATAACTTTCTTATTGATTTCGTTCAATATGCTGCTGATAAAGCAATAACAAACTCAAAACCCCATCCAGCAATGCACAAAGTTCCATGGTGGTCCGATGAGCTAACAGAATTAAGTAGTGATAGAAATTTAGATGACCACTTCCGCACAAAGTAAAGTAAAATGCTATAGAACTAATAACAATAAATTTTGAAACAATATATGACATATATCATCATAGAAAATTTAATATGGAAGAGTTGGAATATGCTCTCACAAACAGCAATAAATCTTTTCCGGGAGGTGACAATATTTGTTTTGAGATGATCTGCAACTTAGCACCTCTGGCAAAGTCATACTTATTACACTTTTATAATCATTTATGGCTTAGAAATTTATTTCCTGATGAATGGCATAAAGCAATAATTCCTATCACCAAACCTGGAAAAAATCCAAGTTATGCAAATAACTACAGACCAATTTCTCTGCCAAGTTGCTCATGCAAATTACTAGAAAAAATGGCAAATGCTCAATTAACATTGCACATTCAAGAAAATGAAATTTTGACTCCCACTCAGTTCGGGTCACAATGTAACAGATCTACATAAGATTCTCTCTCTAACCTCAAAGACCATAGACGTAGAGGATTTAAGTGAAAACAAATAACTGTTTCAGTCTTTTTTGACATTGAAAAGGCTTATGATACTACATGGAGGTACCCTATATTAAAAACTTTAAAATATAACAACATCCGTGGACATTTACCTAGGTTCAGCCAAAACTGTTTAATAAATCGTAGTTTTCAAGTAAGAATTGATGATGTAATGTCTAGATTTCCACTTGAAAATTGTGTTCCACAGGTAAGTGTCCTTAGTGGCACACTGTTTACCCTAGCAATTAATAATATTAATAAAAATCTACCTAATGGAATTAAAAACAACCTATACATGGATGATTTTGCCATATATTATTCAGCCTCTCGTATTAAACATGCAGAACGCATAACTAATAAAAGTATAAAAAATAAATGAATGGACCTCATCTAGGATTCAAATTATCAATACATAAGACTCAAGCAGTAGTGTTTTATGAAGGTGGATGAATGGTGAAGTAATAGATTTAAAAATCAGAAATCATAGTATACCAATTAGACCACTGCGAAAATTTTAGGTTTAGTGTTTGATAGTATAAAACTGGAAACCCCACATAACATACTTAAAATCAAAATGTAAAAGAGATTAAATCTAATTAGAAAATTATCAAAGACTACTTGGGGAGCCGATAGACAAACCCTTACATTACAGTATAAAGCAACAGTCCTGTCTATCATTGATTACGGCAGCGAAATATATGGCTCGGCGTCAGACGCAGCACTGAAAACGTTGGACCCAGTTCATAATGAGGGTCTTATGTTCAGGAGCCTTTAAATCATCGCCGACCTCTTCTTTGCAGGTTGAATGTGGTGAACTACCTCTACCTCTCTCCATAGAGAGCTTGTAATACAGAAGAGTGCTCTGAAAATTAGGACGAGCGATTCTCCAACAAAAAAATTATTTGAACTAAGAGATATATTTATAAACAATCATCCACCCCCTTTCCCAATTAGAGCTAGAAGATTGTTTGAGTCATTAGATATAAATATACATATTCCTCCAATAGTGAAATCACTTCCGCCTTGGATAATGAATAAAATGAAAACTTACAAACAATTAAAATATTTATAAAAAAAAAAGTACTCATATACGCCAGCACACCATAGACAACATACAATAGAGCATATGAGCCGAAAAGGTTCACATTATGCAATATACACAGATGGATCTAAATCAGAACATGGAGTGGGATATGCTGCAGTGTCCCAAGACAAATCATATTAATTCTCTTTACCTAATACAGCTTCAATATTCACAGTGGAGCTGTGCTCAATTGCCTCAGCCATAAAAATAATTCAAGAGACATCACTCAATAATTTTTATGATTTTTAGTGACTCGAGAAGTAGCATAGAAGCCATCCAGAGTTACAAACCAAAAAATAATATTGTACAACAAAACTTAATTATTACTTCATAACTTGGATAGTTTTGGGGAAAATGTAGAAATACGTTGGATCCTTGCCCATGTAGGGATCAAAAGAAATGAAGAGGCTGACAAAGCAGCCAAAGAAGCAAATCAAATGACAAGATCAAGTGTGAATCTTCCTATGAGTGATTATGTAACATACATAAAGATGAGTATTATAAAGAAATGGCAACATATTTAGAATGAAGAATCAGAAAATAATATATTATATCAAATAAAACCTGATGTTGGAAGGTTCATCATATCAGAGAGAGAGACAAGCACAAGTAATTCTTACAGGCCATACCCGTCTGACACATGGATACTTAATGAGCAGCCCATATGGCTCAGCTCCTGAGTGTACAGAGTGCAAGGTATAATAAACTGTCGGACATGTGTTATGTGAATACCCAAAGTACAACCAGTAATGACTGTTGACATTTGGAAACAGATCTATGAAATAATTCTTGTCAGAATCCTCTGCATTTTCAGTCTGCCTATTTCTATGTTCTTGCAGAAGTGTAAATTAGTTGATAAAATATAAACCTAAGAAATTGTGAAAATACGAAAATTACTAGTCAATTTAATGAATTTTAAAAACAAAACTTTTAAATGTTACTTAATTTATTCTGATTTTATTTTTTTATGTATGTATGGCGACGTGAGTAAATGTATTTATTGTGTGCATGTGTTCCAGTGTGAGTGTGGGCCTTTGTGTAGTTTTTAGTTTAATTTTCACTCATTTGTCATCACAGCGAATAAAGAATTCCTTTCCAGAGCTTTGCCTCTGGCCTAGACATGATTTCTAAAATTTTTAATCTAATCCTTCTGGCCAGCCTTATGAGAGCTGAAAGTCAGCTCAGTGGTCTGGTTAAACTACTTTAATAATAATGAAATATTTCCGACACTCGGCCTGTCAGCTGTATCGTACAATAAACCTCTCCACAACGAGGGTTGTTTATTGAAGAGGACACGGATTAGCTCTGGCTAGATTTGGATGGCAGTAGGTAGCTGAGCCTGACATTGATGTATGACGAAACATGACAGTAAGCTACATTTTGCTTTACTTCACAACAAAGCGGTAATCAGCATTGGAATCAAGCAGAACACTGCGTTTTGATTCAAGTTCAATATACGCTGAATCTTGACATGAATTTTTTAACGCACATATCAAAATTATATTCAGTTAATATGTTCACTGTATAGTTAAGATCCTTCTGCTGTACCTTCATCTAAAATATGTAAAGAACCTCACTATATAATGTAACTCCATACTCAAATTGACTGTGAATCATCCTAAAAGCCCAAATAAGTTTTTAGCGCCTCAGCGGCGTGGTTGGTATTGTATTAGCGTCGCACCTCGGTGGTCGCGGGTTCGATTCTCGGCCATTCCATTGAGGCGTGAGAGATGTGTATTTCTGGTGGTAGAAGTTCACTCTCGACGTGGTTCGGAAGTCACGTAAAGCCGTTGGTCCCGTTGCTGAATAACCACTGGTTCCATGCAACGTAAAAGCACCATACAAACAAAATCAAATAAGTTTTATTATGCAATTTTTTTCCAGTAGACTGGCGATGAAAAACATTGCTCGATGTGTTTTTCTATATCAAATGCCTAACGAATGCGTCTGACAGACCCAATAGAATGGCAAAAATAACTTTTTATTCATGAAGCATCATGAACAATATACCTGCCAAACGGATATAAAGTTTGAAAAACAGTGGTCAATTAACACCATCTCTGGTTTTTTTGATTGATTCAAATTGATAAATTTGTTACAATGATTTTTTTTTTCATTCAATGCAAATGAATTATTTTTGCAGCCATTCCCTTTGATCACAGGAGCACAGCTGACTAAAAACAATATACAAACTAAGGAAACTTACTTCTGTAATAAAAATTGGAATTTGAAAAATAGTTTACTGAAATCATTCTACGCCAAGGTACTTTTACATGACTGCAATACCGTGCATGCACGCGACGAGGAAGACTTCGATACATTGAACCAAAGTCTCTTTCGCATCCGGAACAGAAGAGGAAAGAGCAACAACCAACACCAGAGCAGCCCTTGCAGAGATGAACTCTGATTGTGACGGGCAAGAATACTTCCTACCTAATAGTAGTTGGAATGTGTGATGTGTAGGTGGGGGATGGGGGGAGGTAAGGGGGTGGGCAATCTTCCTGCCATCAACTATCTCAATCAAAGGGGTGTCTCTTAAATCCATCCGGGTAGTCCAAGGGACGCCTCCTTAGAGACGTGGATGTCAAAAATTTTGGAGTGTTTCTCGGACCAGAAAACGAGAGAGAGAGAGAGAGAGAGAGAGAGAGAGAGAGAGAGAGAGAGAGAGATACACATCACGAAACTCCAAAGAAGAAAACTTACTGTTTTCAAGCGATCAGCAACGAAAATAATGTCTACCAGAGAGTTGCTAATACATCTCCTTGTATATTTTGCATCTTCCAGTCTTGGATGGTCTGGGATGCAGCTGAGATATTTGTCGAGCTTATTCTTAAACACATCTACGCTCACTCCTGATATATTCCTCAGATGAGCTGGCAACGCATTGAATAGACGCTGCATTATCGATGCTGGTGCGTAGTGGATTAATGTTCTGTGTGCTTTCCTTATTTTTCCTGGTATAGTTTTGGGCACTATTAATCTACCTCTGCTTGCTCTTTCTGATATTTTTAGCTCCATAATGTTTTCGGCAATTCCTTCTATCTGTTTCCATGTCTGAATTATCATGTAGCATTCTCTTCTTTCTAGATTATATAATTTTAATGATTGTAGTCTTTCCCAGTAGTCAAGGTCCTTAACTTCTTCTATTCTAGCTGTAAAGGACCTTTGTACACTCTCTATTTGTGCAATATCCTTTTGATAGTGTGGGTACCATATCATATTGCAATATTCCAAGTGGACTACGAACATATCTGCCCTAAAAAGGCAAAACGCATTAACTCCAAAAATGCGATTTTTGAGATTTTTATATCAATGGAATCTGCAAAAAGAGGCCAATCTTATCCTGAAGGTAGATTAAGCCTATCTTGCCCGTAAAGAGAGTTTTAAACAGGCAAAATGCATCAACTCCACTGGTTTTTCTACATTATTTGAAGGCAAAATGCATCACAACCATTCTTTTGCGCCAGAATGCATCAACTCCATAATGTTATGGACATGATGCATTTTGCCTGAAAAGGAAAGAAGCACATCATGGAGAATAGTGCGTTACACTATGAACATGATGCGCTTTGCTGTGAAATAGCATTGAGTCCAGCCACTCCTTTCACCTTGTGCTGTAAATTGCAGAAAAAAGTGCAGATCACTATCCACAGAGGAGGAGAGATACAAAATCCATGATGAATTTTGGAATATGCATTATGCCATACAAAAACAATGGTTGCTCGCTAGGATTTGTAAAATGCCTGTCCAAAGAAAAAGACCAACAACATCGGCAAGTGCAGAAAAAACGTGCTCCCTCATATATTCCTTTCTCAATAATTCAGGAAATGAAATAAATGTTTGCCAGACATTCTTTATTCAAACTCTTGGTTACAGCAGTAATAGGGTCATTGGTTTGAACTGCTGAAAAATCCAAGAGTCTATTGGGATGAACAAAGTACAGTCTGAGAAAAAAGAGGCCGGCATATCCCAGCAAACCTAAGAAAGATCACTCTGTATTATAAAACATATAGAGAAGTATAATCCTCAAATATCTCTCTACAGGAGGGAGCATGCCCCAAACAGAAGGTACATTTCATCAGAACAAACTTTGAGAGAAATGTTTGAAGATTTCAAGTCACACAATCCAGAATATGATTGCACATACAGCACATACTATGCAGTTTTCAAGAAAGAAAACATTGGATTTGGTGAGCCTAAGGAAGACATCTGTGATGTATGTGCTGTTTACAAAAACCTTCAAGAGGATGAAATTACAGACAGTGATATAATTCACAAGCAGTCACATTACTAAGTGCGAGAAGCTCGGATGCCTACAATGAAGACAAAGAAAAAGAATGGAACTCAACGAGCAGAGTTTATGCTGTAGATCTACAGAAAGTTCTATTGTTGCCAATGATTAACGGCCTAAAGAGTTGTATATTCACTCCTTCCTCCTTAGTTTTCAATGAACTTTTGCCAGCATAAAGGGAAAAGAATCGAAAGGAGGAAGAAGACTGGCTACACCAAAAGACAAACATTATGCAGTACTCTGGGATGAATCAACTGCAGGAAGAAACAAAGAACATATAACTAATGCATATCTGTCTCTTATCCAGAAGAAAGAGATGGAAATGACTTTGTGTTCTTGGCAGATAATTTTGCAGCACAGAACAAAAATTGGAGCTTATATAATGCCATGGTAATTCTTGTCAACTCTGATAATGAAGTTAAAAGCATAAATTTTAAATATTTAACCTCAGGCCACACATTCATAGCTGCCAATGGTATACATGGCCATATTGAAAATTCCCTGAGGAGACAAGGAGATATTATACTATTCTGAAGACCATTGAAAATGGGTCCCATTCAAAACCTCTGTCAAGCGGACTAGAAAACCCTTGGATATTCAACAAGAAAGGATTTCTTTTTATTCAAGATACCAGCCAATCAATAAACAGAGTAAGAACAAGGTCACAAGAAGAAACAGACATACCATACTTAGAAACTCTTGTAGACGTCAAGTTTGAGAAAGGGGCAATAGGATTTCATTACAAGGACAACTTTCAGCATGGATAATTATCAATTTGCAACTTCATCAAAAAACACTGTGAACTATCAACGTGAACTCCGTTAAGACTCCCCTGGATAATTGTCCCAGGGTTTATCTTCAGTGAAGAAGAAAAACATTGTGGAGAAGCTTGTATGCAAAATGCCTAAAACCAGAAGAGGATTCTGGATAAATAGCCCGAAAACTCTAGGAGCGAAGATTTGCTGAAGAGTCATATATGTTGATCTGAAATAAAATTACTGTTTTTCCTTGAGATCCAAAATTAGAGGTTAATTTTCAGGTTAATTTCCAGAAAAGTAAGGTGTCATAATTTTTTTCTTATTACTAATACTTCAATCATTTTGAGTGTTATTTCTTTGAATTTTTGAAAAGGAAATTTTTTAGGAATAATCTAAGAATGCCAAGTCAGACTGTAGCATTCAAGTAAAAAAACTAATTTTGGATTAATTTTCTATAAAATGTATTGTGCAAAACTGAAGTTTATTGTTTTATTCAAAGTTATTCTATTTTTTCTCTCTTGCCTCTCATTGAAAAAGATATGAATTTTTGTTCAATAATTAATAAATATTCTTTACCAGAGTCCAATATTTTTGTTTTAATAACCAAGTCAGAGCCTTACCTTTAAATGCCATATTAAATTTCATCACTAAAACATGAGGAAAATACACATGACGTAATTATCTAATAACATAGTAGCCAAGGTTTTCAGAGCAGAACGCATCATGTCCACACTAGGACAAAGTTAGTCTGCTTTAGACAGCGAATTTGGGTATTAGTTAAAACATTTTGTGAAATTTAATGCAATAAAATACTCCTAATAAGGATAACCCATATGTTGACCAAATTACAATATACAGATAAAATTAGCAAAAGAATTATAATGAATCAAACCTTTATCATTGATTTTCTCAAAACTAAGATTTTGGAGTTGATGCGTTTTGCTTTTGAGGCAGATATGTTTTATAAAGCATAATCATGTGTTCAGCTTTTCTTGTTTTGAAGTGCCGTAACAACATTCCCATTTTTGCTTTACATTTTGCCAATAGAATTGCTATTTGATCATTGCATAACATGTTCCTATTCATCATCACACCAAGGTCTTTAACTGCTTCCTTATTTGATTGTCTCATTATAGTGTCCCCTATATGCATATAGCTTTCCTTCACTGTCTCCATGGTTTTATTGATTCAAATTTATCAGAGTTACAATACCCATCCTATTTACCTCTGCCCAATCATATACTTTGTTAAGAAGGTCTTTTGTTTTAGCGCGTTCCTCCTCTTCATCCACAAGTAATTCTCTACTTATTCTGTGCATCGGCGAAACTACTCACTATCGAGTCCTTAAACATTAACTGTCTATGTCTGCAATCATAATAACAAACAGTATTGCAGCTAACGCCGTACCTTGTGGCACACCGGATATTACCTTAGCTTCAACCAATTTCTCATCGTTTGCAATAACTATCTGTTTTTCTGTTGGTTCAAAATTTAAAATTCTTTCAAACCATGCTTCCTACTTTATCCACGATATTGTGTTTTCTAATTTTCTTCGCTAATATATTATGGTCTACCTTGTCAAAAGCTTTTGCAAAGTCAAGATAATCCACAACTGTTTCATTTCCGCTTTTCTTATTTTTGTATATGTTCTCACGGTGGACTAACAGTTGGGTTTATGTACTTTTTCCGGGTACGAAACCATGTTGTCCCTATATTAAACAAATTATTTTTTATTAAATGTTTCATATAATTTTTTTTGTCATTACCCTTTCATACACTTTCATAATATGTGATGTTAGACTCACAGGCCTATAATTACTTGCCTCTAGTCTTGATCCACTTTTGAAAGTAGGGGTAATATATGCTAATTAGTGCTCATCATAAATCTTGCCTGTATCTACATTTTGTCTTAATAATATTGCAAGTGGCTTTGTGATAGAATGAACTACTTTCTTTAACAAAATAGCAGGAACACCATCAGGACCTGTAGCAGCTCCATTTTTAATTTCATTAATAGCCTGCACAATATCAGCTTCATTAATATCTATGTCAGCTAAATATTCACTATTTTTGTCCCTTACTTCTGTATCATTATCTTCATTATCAATTCAAGGGGTGAATTCTCTCTTATATCGTTCTGCCAATATGTTGCATATTTCCTTTTTTTCATTCATTAATCTCCCTTCAATTCTTAGAGGGCCTATTTCTATTCTTCTTTTATTCATCTTTTTTGTGTACGAGTATAATAGTTTGGGGTTTTGCTTGATATTTACTAGGGTTTTTTCTTCCAAGTCTTGTTTTTCATTTTCTTTTGATTTTATAATCTTTTGTTCTACATTTTCTATATTACTTTTTAGTTCTATAACTTTCCATGTATTTTTTTCTTTTGCAAGACCTTTTTTTACACTTTCTGATTTTCTGGAACAAAATCCTTCTGTCTCTTGGTATGCATGACTGATGTTTACTTTTCTTCTTCGGTATATATTTTTCCACTATTTTCTCTAATATTTTATATAGTATCTCCGTATTTACTCTTACGTTCACTTACGAGAATGTTATCCCAATCTTTGTTTAATTCTTCATTTATTTCTGATCATTTTATATTTTCACTTGCTTTGGAATGGACTGTTAATTCTTTGACATTATGGTCTGAAATACTCGCATTATAAACTATTATTTCTTTAACATAATTCACCTCATTCACAAATACTAGGTCTAAAGTATTTTCCTTTCTTGTTGGCAGGTGATTTGTTTGTTGAATGTTGTATTCTAGTAGCATATCTAATAGCTTTTCGAATTGCCTCTTATCTTCTGCACTACTATTAGTCTCTTTTTTTATATGTATAAATACAACCAAAATCTCCTATTCGTTCTTTCCAGTCTACGAAAGGAAAGTTAAAGTCTCCAGATAGGAGAATAGTCCAGTCCTTGTGATTTCTACATATATCATCCAATTTTTCTATTATTAAGTTAAACTCTTTAGTATTAGGGGGTCTATATATTACTATGTTCATTAATTTTTCAGATTCAAATTCTACCGCTATTAGTTCACATTCTGAGTTACTATATTTCTCATATATTTTTCCTTGTTTTTTGTCTTTCCCATATATTGCGGTTCCCCCGTGATTCCTTTTTTTTCTATCTGATCTATAAGTTTGGAACCCTTTTATTTGATCATCATTCCCAGTCTCTTGGGAATACCAGGTTTCACTTATATTCATTATATCTATTTTTTTTTTTCAATTTGGGTTAGTTCTTCTAAGTACTCTATTTTTCTTTTTGAGTTCCTCGTAACTAAACCCTGCGCATTCATCACTATGATGGTTTGCGTGTTTTCTCCTTCATTTAATATGGGTAATAATAAGGATTTTCCCATATCTCTTTCCTGTTCTGGTATGTTGTTCTTGTCTTCATTTCCAGAAATTCTGACATTAAAAAATCCAACTTTTCCATAATATTTTATCTTCCTTCAGCATAATTATTCATTTTGTGTCTGAATCTGCAATTTTCTCCGTATCTGCAATATCCTCTTGCATCATAAATACAGTTATTATCTCTTGAGTTGTATTTTGGAGCTGACGGTTGGAAATATTTTGGGGACACACCATATCTCGTTGATGGCTTGGTTTTTTATTTTGCCTGATATTCTTTGTTCCTCTCTTTATTTGTTTCTTTCTTATTTTGGATTTTATTATTTGTCTGATTATTTATTTGATTTTGATTCATGGCTACTAGGTGCATATATTTACATTTTTTGTCAAACTTACATCCTTTTCCTTCTTTTAGGTTTTTGCATATTTTTGGATGTAGATCTCTGCAATCATCCTCATAGCCATCTAGGTATGCAGATTTACCATATATTTCATAGTTGTGACATACTTTAGGATGTTTGTAGTAACATCTTTCTCTGAATCTGCAATTGCCTCTTTTCAAAAGGCTGCAGACTTTGTCTTTCTTGTCTATTTTTTCCTCTTTCCCATCATTGTTCAAATCTGGGTAGAGCCTCTTTGTTATTTTCTTTTGTGTTGTCATATCGTAATTTATTTCTTTGTATGTATGCTGCTTGATTGCCTCATATGTAGTATCAATGAGTATCTCTGCATCCATACTTTTTAAAGTAAAAAAGTGACAGTCTGGAGTATAAGATTCTGCTTCCAGCGAATTGGTAAAATATTTTTGAACATGAATTTTTTGCGTATGTATTATGAAAACGATTTGTATCTTTGAATTATCTTTTTTTTATTATTAAGAGGATATGATGAGCAATGACATTCTTGAAATGTAGAGGTCACCAATTTGACTCTCTGTGGAAACAGTGGTCCTAAAGTGACAAGCTCAGCTCAGCTTCGGAAATGCTGACACAACCTCTTTGGGTGGAGTGATGTTGAAGGTCGCTGCCTAAGCAGAACAGACCACATCCTATGCCCGTGCATGAGTGGAAGCAGATATGCTTTCTGAATCTGGTTTTGTGCAGATTCTTGGGCGTGATGGTGTGTGATTATTGTTGAATGGGTAAGCATACTTATTTTTTTAAGGAAAGTGTGGCTTGAATTTGTATTTTGAATATTTGTTTCAAATATGTCCTATTCCATTTGACTTTTAATTTATGTCATTTTGATGTATTTTCTTTTGCTTATGTAGATGTATTTCCCTATCTTTTCCAGGCGGATCTGGACCAAATGGGAACTTATCTGGTCTCTTATTTAGAAATGGGAACTTAACTGATGTTCTGCGGTGTTACTTATAACAGTGTGCTATGACTTTTCTGGTTTTATGCCTAAACTAATGCTGGTTATTGTAAAGAAAGAGGTAGTCGGGTTTGGTTCAATCCCAGGGTTATTTGGACTTTTGAATTTTAACTCTTCAGTTAATTATTTTCTTAAAGAACCTGATTTACTTAGTTAATGCTTTGCTCTTAAATAAATGTATTTTTGTAGTTCACGGTTCTGATTTAGTTGCCTTAGGCAACTGTGTGTGTGTGTGTGTGTGTGTGTGAGAGAGAGAGAGAGAGAGAGAGAGAGAGAGAGAGAGAGAGAGAGAAAATGGATGTTACGTTCATTGCCTATACTGCTCTAAGGCAATGCTATGTTAGAACCTTGCCATTTCCTTTTTGTTTTATTTTTTATTTTGGTTCATTTAGTTTACCCTAATTTTCTATTTATTATAGTATCCCCATCAGGGTTTTGATTTTTCTTCCTCCACATTGTTAAGAGTTACCATTCCTGTTTTTTATCCTTGGCCTGTTTATTCTCAGTCCTGTTTTTGGTTTCCTTGGAGAATTCCGAGGTGTCTTTGGAAGTCCCTGTACCCGGTGTGGGAGTCTTATTCAAGCCTTTGTGTTGGTACCACATCTTATGGATTACAGCAAGTTTGCTCCTTTATTCTACAAAGGTTTGGGCTAGTTTTATCCCTGGAGCTTATTGCAACGCTGCTGCTTCATCTTGCTGTAGCCTTGAGCCAGTATTTGCTTGGGGGACCTTTCCGTGAACAGGTGTAAAGCCTTTAAATTTTGTGACGTCTGGAGGGACGTCTGAGAGACTTGGATCTTCCTGGAGGAGATCGGGCTTTACTCTGCAGATATTTGGAAGATAGCGGGGCATACCTTCCCGTTTCTTTGACTCCCACAACGTCATTCTGGATCTATATATCTCTTGTAGGAATCTCAGTGGGGACTAAAACTCTAAGTGGCCACTTTAAATTTGTTAGGCTATCTTAGTTTTCTTGTTAGGCTTCTTTCTGGGCGTTATTTTCTCATTTCTTCGTGACCCCTTTATTTTGGAGAATGTCTGGTTTGATTCTTTAATTAATAGGGTGGGTGTTTTATTCAATCATATTATTCATATTGTGTGATTGATTTTCATATATTTTTGTATTTATAGAGGTTCCGGCAATCATTTCTATCTATACTATTTGTAAATATATTATAGTATTTTTACTTATTTCACTTATCGTGACTTTAACTTTGGAGAACACCAGTTATGATGTATTGCTTTTCAGGAGTATGAAAATAACCATTTGAGGAGGGTCCTGACAGCTACCAAAAGCGCCTAGATCAGGTAAGATTACTTCTTTCCTCCTCTTGAGGTAACATATGGAAAGGTCACAATCACAACTAATATACTTTAAACGGAACCTCAAGACGAAAACAAATGTATCACATTCTCTGTGGATGTCAGAAATTACATCCCTGATAAAACGCAAAAATATCTTAAGAAACAACATTAAAAAGTCTGTATATACGGCAAAATGTCCATGCAGTCAATTTTCTAATAAGACCCACAAGTTCGGTATTGTTCAATAATTAGCAAACCCCTTCACATGCAACTATGCCATTGAGTCTTCTTTTATATACGGTGTAACATCACAAATGTTGGATAAACACATTGCATAATAACTTATTTTTGTTACATTTGTAAGACATTAAGTTCCATTCCGTTAAGTGTTTCAAATTCTTTTAATTTCATAGTCAGCTATTGATGCCAAATTGATAATCCTTTATTCGTACTAAAATTCTGTGCTAGAACTTCTCATCCTTATTAACTCGGAAGAAAGTAGTGCTATTTCAATAGTAAGTAATGAATCCAATATGTTTCACAGACATTTATTTTATACCAGTACAATGAATTGCGTCATTAATCCAATGACGTTCAACACAGACACAAATACTAAAGAGACCAGTAAATCTTGACAATAACTCCGCCACTAATAATTTTGATAATATTTTTTTTGTACTGATGAATTACTTGGTGCTTTATCTAAAGCTGAGCTTTTTTTTTGAGGAGGAACAGTGTTTTTACCCTATTTGTTATCCTTTACAATCTTGGGGGGCCCCCAGTGGGAAACCGGGGATTTTGGGTGGGGGAATGAATTAAAGGATCCGTTTTAACATACGAATAATGGCACATTTAGAATTAGCAATAAACAAGGCCACCAGCTAACCTAAACAAACCACCTAACCTAACCTAGTAGCCTTATCCCTACCTAGCATGGGGGGGAGGGTGCAAAGTTCAAGGAGTGGTTGAAATCCCTCCTCATTTAGGCAATCGTATGCCTTCCAACAGTTGGAAATGATGGTAGTGCAGGGCTCTATATAATCACTTTCACTTTTAATAACACCGTGATCTTGGCAGTACTTTATTATTCTCTCGATGTTACCACAATAATGCAAAACAAAATCTTTATAATTTAAATAACAATTGAGACAAGAACTTGGGAGAAAATCCACAGAAATTGATGTCAAAGTAGATAGTAAATGAGAAACCGCACCAGAAATTGAAAGATCACACGCTTCCATGGCTCTCAAAAGAGTGAAAAATTAGGGTGGAAATTGTGTGAAAAGTGTCGAAAAGGGTTAATTTCCTATTAAACTGTCACCTGATTGGGTATTCAAGTCACGTGATTCTAGTTTTGTTAAAATGCTAGTCCCAAGTAAAATTTGGATAATCATAACTGGTTAAGTACTATGACGTTTGGGTGACGTCTTGCTATGTAGAATACAGTCGATGATGTAATAATGATATAATCTATGTTTTTAACGTACAAACGAACAAACGAGAGCTCAGTCTGAAATGGAATTTGAGAGTTATGAAGTCGAGGGACTTTTTGATTTTAATTTTGATTTGTAAACCACTACTAGACCTAGCGCAGCTTAGATTTATATATCAAACGAAACCTTGGGCTTCCCTCTTTTTAGTTAAAGTACTTAAATTTGATAACTTGCTGGCGGAGCTGTTGTATAGAATTACCAAGAGACCATTGTTTATAGGAGCTTAAAGTATGCTTACACTGATTTTATGCATATAAATCTTGCATATATTATTTCATGAGACATGTATGTATTTACAAGACATACAACATTAACTATTTAAATATCATTTTACACATAAACAGTAAATATTACATTTTGCTATATAAATGTTTCCCAATGTCATAAAACCGTTCATAACTCATTTTCAACTTTATTGATATTATTAATTAATACTAAGCATTCCACAATAGGAACTGAAAGTCATAGTCGACTTTCTTGGAAATACTACATTGCGATACTTTCTCCAAAGTACTATATAAATTTGAACAATTCAGTACTTAACAAATTACTTCAAACACACTTCTTCATTCTCTGATATAAGGAACTGGTATGCTCTCTCCTCTAACAAACTAATCATAAATGCATCCTCCATGAATACATCTGCTGGAAACAGGCCAGAGTGAAGCACATCAATCAAATATATTTTTTCCTAACTTGTTAAGGGTTAGTAGTGTATTCGCCAATAATATTATTGGGAATATTATTCGTCCTCTAACAAACTACTGAGAAATATTTCAATCGCTGAAATTTTACTTCCAAATACCATAGTTTATTCTCTGTCATGATTTAAAATGCCAGGGTATCTTTCTTGTTAGGAATATTCCTAAGTATATAAAGTACTTTACCATTTGATATATTCATCTCTTCATGGGATCTGTGCAAGCCACAACTATTAGTTCTGTGTTTTTTTTTTTTGCAAAGTAATATTAGTTTATTCAGTTTTAATTATGTAGATACATATCGTCCCTCAAAAGAAGATCAAAGATACAGGTGCAGTTTGTATGAAGTAAAAGTACAACCTTCAGTAACAACAATGAAGACTAGAAAGCGACAAACATTTAGAACACAGAAGAGTAACCATTAAGGTAAGACCTTTTTTCTCTATAGCATCACAGGTCAGGTGGTGGTGTGTGCAGATCAATAAAAAAAGAAAATACCAAAGATCTATTTGACCTCTTACCTTACTAAAATAGGTCTTGACATGAGAAGCTTCAAGATTAAATTAAACTTCTGACAGCATTAGAGGGCAATATTAATAATGCAACTGGAAACTACGTTAGATGTTGTGGGATTCTCAAACCCAAGTGCAGAGATACACTTGAACATTACTATTCTGCAACCTATGAGGCTTAAAATCTTACGACTATTTTTATTTTATTTCATATTACAGGAAGGGAAACTACTACAAAAAGATGAAGTCTGAATGCAAACAAGACCAGTATTGCTGTGTACAAGTCTAAAAATTGGAAAAGATCGAAAAGCATTACCGATGGGAAATGTAAACAAGATATGCCTTTGTTCTCCTAAAACAGCAACAGTGAGACTGTTGATTTGCTGGTCGTGAACACAACGACTGACATCAAGTGCATAACCACTGACACAACTTACAGTGATATAACTGTAATGGTGAAGGAAAATGCAACAATGAAATCGATCTGGACAAGTCTCTGGTCAAATCTGTGAAATCTGTCTGATGGAAACTAGAACAAAATGCCATCAACAGACCTTTGCTCCTGACATAATGGCTATCATGAAGCATATTACCTGACTGGTCTTATTTATGAAAGACCTTTCTGTAAATAGTATGGAATACAATGTTAAAAATTCGGTTCTTAAACAGTAACCCGAGGATACATAAACCAGATACTTTCTCAAAAACAATGAAATGAGATCAAGTAAGTCCTCGAAGTTATACAATTTATCTTACCATTACTGCTTCACTGTCCTGACAAGCAGTGAGAGAAGTGAAGTCCCCAAGATCATCCCAACAATACCTCCTAACTCACTTATAAGTTGAGAAACTGTATAGCCATCACTTTGAATGATTTTTTTCAAAGATGAAATAGTAATGCTAATCGTAAATTCAAAGTAATTGA